>NC_044551.1:4980989-5073489 GCF_007565055.1 Rhinopithecus roxellana
TAATTAATAAAGATACTAAAACAGAATTATTACCAATACTGCTCAGGAGAATCATTTTAGAGAATTAGGATACATCTTTAGAGAATTGTTTTATGAATATAATATGTGACTTTTTGTTTTGTTTTGATATTATTGTTTTATAAAAATGAAATCACTCTATAATCTGTTCTTCCCACTCAACATTGTATCATTACATGATTATGTATTCTTCTACATTATTTTAACAGCCTCATAGTATTTCATCATATGATGTATCAACATTTACTAAGTCAATCCTTCAGTGCAGCAATTAGATTACATCCAGTTATTTGTTATTATAAATGAGCTGCAGTGAACATCTTTGTGCCTGGATATTTGCCAAACAATTATATTAAACTATGTCTAAAATGTCAAAACCATTAGTTCTCAAACTTTAATATGCACTAGAATGATACTGGTGACTTATTCAGACTCATAAGCCCTACTCATAGAGATTGTGTTTACAAAGATCTGGAATAAGACCCAGGAGTCTGAATTTTAGCAGGCACCATCTATGATTCTAATGCAGAGGGTTTGAATGTCACATTTTGAGAAATAATGACTTGGAGACATTAGAAATACTATCTTTTTCCATCATCTCCTTGCCATAATGCTATTTTCTAACAATAACATAAAATACTTATTGCTCTGGCAATTAGTTTTACATCTCTCTCCAAAATAAGGACATTTAACCTCTTGCCTTGTACTTGATAAGGTTGTTCTTTTTATTTCTGAACCATAACTGATACACATTGATCTAGAGTGTGAAAAAGCCTCTTATACTGTTTTGGAATGGAAAATGTTAGAATATAGCCCTCTAGTGCTTTATCATTTTTGTTATAAAGATAAAAGTATTTATAGAAAGTGGGTTTAAACTAACAGAGTGTAAGCATGGGTATAAACGTCATTTTAGTAGAGATAATTATCTCAGAAAAGTTACCACTTGAGGCAGTTTTATCTAAAAGAGAATGTCACAAACATTAAGTCATTCAACAGATAACCTCAGTTATATAAAGCATTTTTGCAATTGCAATGCTAACACCCAGAGTAGGCAGCTAAATGCTTATAAAAAGATGTTAACTTTGGCCAGCTATATTTAGTGCTACTGAAGCTTTGCTAGACTCATCCTTTGTTCTTCTTTTCTATGTTCATCCAGAAGAATAGTATTTACACATGTGTTAGTCAGGGTTCTCTAGAGGGACAGAACTAATAGGATGGATGTATATGTGAAAGGGAGTTTATTAAGGAGTATTGACTCACATAATCACAAGGTGAAATCCCACAATAGGTGGTCTGTAAGCTGAGGAGCCAGGAAGCCTGTTCAAGTCCCAAAACCTCAAAAGTAAGTAAAGTGGCAGTGCAAGGATCCAAAAACCCAGCACTCTATAGAAGCATGTTACAACATTTGATGACTCTATAATTCTCATCACACTCAAAAGTAGGGAAGCTGATTTCAGTCTGTGGCCCAAGGCCTGAGAGCCCCTGGCAAACTCCTTGTGTAGGTCCAAGAGTCCAACTGTTTGAGAACAGGAGTCTGATGGTCAAGAGCAGGAAACATCCAGCACAGAAGAAAGATGGAGGCCAGAAGTCTCAGGCATTCCAGTCCTTCCATGTTTTTCTGCCTGCTTTTAACCCAACTGTGCTTGCAACTGATTAGATGGTGCCTGCCCACATGGAGGGTGGGTCTGCCTCTCCCTGTACATTGACTGAAATGGTCATCTCCTTTGGTAACTCCCTCACAGACACACCCAGGAACAATACTTTGTATCCTTCAATCCAATCAAGTTGACATTCAGTATTAACCATCACAACACATAAGTCATTAACTTAGTCAAGACCTATTTCCAATCCAGGAATGAAGTTCTGTTCTTAGAGGAACTTCCTAAGTACATAAGTACACAGAGGCTCACTTTCCCAATCTAAAAGCTAAGACTTTTCCAAGTGCATATGCTTTCTGTTTTTTTTCTATATTTGTTATCTCAGAGAAACATTGATTTGCCATTGGTTGTTGCAAAATCAGCATTTTATAGCTGGAAGTGGTGTTAAGGTTTATTTTGTATAACCTCTTGATTTTATCCCTATGGAGACTAAAGACCAGCAAGGTTAAGACCAGCAGATCTGGAATGAGTTATTTGTATATAGCAATAGCAATATACAAATAGCAATTTGTACATTGTGTTGTTGCCAGAAAATGGCATTATTGCAAGAAGATGATGGAAAATATAGTATTTCTAATGTCTCCAAGCCATTATTTTTCAAAATGTGATGTTCAAACCCTCCACATCAGGATCGTAGGTGGTGCGTGCTAAAATTCAGACTCCCAGGTCCTATTCCAGATCTGCTGGTCTTAACCTTGCTTGTCTTTAGTCTCTGCAGACAAAAAATAAGACATTATACAAAATAAACCTTAAGAACCCTTCCAGTTATGAAGTGCTCTGATTTTTAAACAACCAATGGCACCTCTTAAGACCACCTGAGTACTTACTTGCAGAACAGGGGATAAAATTTCTATCCTCTCATTTAATGACAGATTGTCATTCATATCTAATGTTTATGTAGGGCTGCTGTCATCTCAGTTCTGTGTAATTTTTCAAATGAAAATATGAAGCTTATTGAGTTATGATCAATTAGTGTGTGTTCTGTTCTTTTCTAGTAATACTCACTCTGCCAGTGACTATACTTGTTAAGGTAGTGCAGCATGGTGGCTTTTAGCTCCAGTTTTAACTAGAAGAGATTTGGGTTTGGATCCTGACATGTAGGGTGATCAATCATCCTGGTTTCCTTGGGACTCTGGGGTTTCCCTGGACATAGGACTTTGAGTGCTAAAATCAAAAGATCCCAGGTGAAGTAAGATGATTAATCACCTCACTAGCCATGTGGCTGTGTGGCTAGTGCATGATATTTGATAGGTCTCTGTGGTTTTTAATGGGTAAAATGGGAAAAGTAACAAGAACTAACTCATAGGATTTTAGTAAAAATTAAATGAGACAGTATATGTAAAACACAGCACTACTTAATAAAGACTCAGTAAATATTAGTCATTATTATTGATGTTTTATAAAACATCTCAGAATTTAGGATTTGAAATAAATGAACTTCCTTTTTAGCTTTGACCTCTTTTTTTTAAAACCTTCTCAGTACCCTTCTATTGTCTTGTTTGTCTATACAACTGGACAATACAACCCAAGATTGGATAGAGTCCACCATCTCACATCCTTTCACCTTTTTCAAGATATAAATCAGGAAGACAAAAAATTTCTATTTGGGAACCAATGTGAAGAATGAGCATCAAAAACAGCATAGTGCTATGGAGAAAGGGGAAATTAGCCTGGATTATAATAATAGCTGCCATTTTGTTGAGTGCAAACTCCTTGCCAGACATTGGTGCTTCAGATGCTTTACATATTTGGTCCACACAGTGACTCTGAGAGGTAAATATTATTATCTCAGTCTTCAGATGGAGAAACAACCTCAATGAGCCTAAGTTACTTGCGCAAAGATAGCTGTATACTAAGGATTGTAATAAACAAGGTCTGAATGTTCCAAGCTTGATGAATTTCTAACTTTCAGCCAATGGGTTAATTTTGGGAAATATAAACTTCCCTCCCTGGGCTAGTTTCTTCACCTGTAAAACTCAGAAGGGAGGGGCGGAGCAAGATGGCCGAATAGGAACAACTCCAGTCTCCAACTCCCAGCGCGAGCGACACAGAAGACCGGTGATTTCTGCATTTTCAACTGAGGTACTGGGGTCATCTCACTAGGGAGTGCCGGACAATCGGTGCTGGTCAGCTGCTGCAGCCTGACCAGCGAGAGCTGAAGCAGGGCGAGGCATCGCCTCACCTGGAAGCGCAAGGGGGAAGGGGATCCGTTTTCCTAGCCAGGGGAACTGAGACACACAACACCTGGAAAATCGGGTAACTCCCACCCCAATACTGCGCTGTAAGCATACAGGCATTCCAGGAGAATATATCCCACACCTGGCCGGGAGGGTCCCACGCCCACGAAGCCTCCCTCACTGCTAACACAGCAGTCTGCCGCGATCTATCCGCAAGGCAGCAGCGAGGCTGGGGGAGGGGCGCCCGCCATTGCTGAGGCTTAAGTAGGTAAACAAACCCGCTGGGAAGCTCGAACTGGGTGGAGCTCACAGCAGCTCAAGGAAGCCTGCCTGTCTCTGTAGTCTCCACCTCTGGGGACAGCGCACAGCTGAAGACCAACAGGGGAAGTAGCGGGAGCCGGTGCAGACGCGAACGACTCTGTCTGACAGCTTTGGGGAGAGCCGCGGATCTCCCAACGCGGAGGTTGAGATCTGAGAACGGACAGACTGCCTGCTCAGGGGTGTCCCTGACCCCTGAGTAGCCTAGCTGGGAGAAATCCCCCACTAGGGGCAGTCTGACACCCCACACCTCACAGGGTGGAGTACACCCCTGAGAGGACACTTCCAAAGGAAGAATCAGACAGGTACACTCGCTGTTCAGCAATATTCTATCTTCGGCAACCTCTGCTGCTGATACCCAGGCAAACAGGGTCTGGAGTGGACCTCAAGCAATCTCCAACAGACCAACAGAGAGTCCTTCTGACTGTCAGAAGGAAAACTATCAAACAGGAAGGACACCTATACCAAAACCCCATCAGTTCGTCACCACCATCAAAGACCAGAGACAGATAAAACCACAAAGATGGGGAAGAAGCAGGGCAGAAAAGCTGGAAATTCAAAAAATAAGAGCGCATCTCCCCCTGCAAAGGAGCGCAGCCCATCACCAGCAACGGATCAAAGCTGGTCAGAGAATGACTTGGACGAGAGGAGAGAAGAAGGCTTCAGTCCATCAAACTTATCAGAGCTAAAGGAGGAATTACGTACCCAGCGCAAAGAAACTAAAAATCTTGAAAAAAGAGTGGAAGAATTGACAGCTAGACTCATTAATGCAGAGAAGATCATAAACGAAATGACAGAGATGAAAACCATGACACGAGAAATACGTGACAAATGCACAAGCTTCAGTAACCGACTCGATCAACTGGAAGAAAGAGTATCAGCGATTGAAGATCAAATGAATGAAATGAAGCGAGAAGAGAAACCAAAAGAAAAAAGAAGAAAAAGAAATGAGCAAAGCCTGCAAGAAGTATGGGATTATGTAAAAAGACCAAATCTACGTCTGATTGGGGTGCCTGAAAGTGAGGGGGAAAATGGAACCAAGTTGGAAAACACTCTTCAGGATATCATCCAGGAGAACTTCCCCAACCTAGTAGGGCAGGCCAACATTCAAATTCAGGAAATACAGAGAACGCCACAAAGATACTCCTCCAGAAGAGCAACTCCAAGACACATAATTGCCAGATTCACCAAAGTTGAAATGAAGGAAAAAATCTTAAGGGCAGCCAGAGAGAAAGGTCGGGTCACCCACAAAGGGAAGCCCATCAGACTAACAGCAGATCTCTCGGCAGAAACTCTACAAGCCAGAAGAGAGTGGGGGCCAATATTCAACGTTCTTAAAGAAAAGAATTTTAAACCCAGAATTTCATATCCAGCCAAACTAAGTTTCATAAGTGAAGGAGAAATAAAATCCTTTACAGATAAGCAAATGCTTAGAGATTTTGTCACCACCAGGCCTGCCTTACAAGAGACCCTGAAGGAAGCCCTAAACATGGAAAGGAACAACCGGTACCAGCCATCGCAAAAACTTGGCAAAATGTAAAGACCATCGAGGCTAGGAAGAAACTGCATCAACTAACGAGCAAAATAACCAGTTAATATCATAATGGCAGGATCAAGTTCACACATAACAATATTAACCTTAAATGTTAATGGACTAAATGCTCCAATTAAAAGACACAGACTGGCAAACTGGATAAAGAGTCAAGACCCATCAGTCTGCTGTATTCAGGAGACCCATCTCACATGCAGAGACATACATAGGCTCAAAATAAAGGGATGGAGGAAGATCTACCAAGCAAATGGAGAACAAAAAAAAGCAGGGGTTGCAATCCTAGTCTCTGATAAAACAGACTTTAAACCATCAAAGATCAAAAGAGACAAAGAAGGCCATTACATAATGGTAAAGGGATCAATTCAACAGGAAGAGCTAACTCTCCTAAATATATATGCACCCAATACAGGAGCACCCAGATTCATAAAGCAAGTCCTTAGAGACTTACAAAGAGACTTAGACTCCCATACAATAATAATGGGAGACTTCAACACTCCGCTGTCAACATTAGACAGATCAACGAGACAGAAAGTTAACAAGGATATCCAGGAATTGAACTCATCTCTGCACCAAGCGGACCTAATAGACATCTATAGAACTCTCCACCCCAAATCAACAGAATATACATTCTTCTCAGCACCACATCGCACTTATTCCAAAATTGACCACATAATTGGAAGTAAAGTACTCCTCAGCAAATGTAAAAGAACAGAAATTATAACAAACTGTCTCTCAGACCACAGTGCAATCAAACTAGAACTCAGGACTAAGAAACTCAATCAAAACCGCTCAACTACATGGAAACTGAACAACCTGCTCCTGAATGACTACTGGGTACATAACGAAATGAAAGCGGAAATAAAGATGTTCTTTGAAACCAATGAGAACAAAGATACAACATACCAGAATCTCTGGGACACATTTAAAGCAGTGTGTAGAGGGAAATTTATAGCACTAAATGCCCACAAGAGAAAGCAGGAAAGATCTAAAATTGACACTCTAACATCACAATTAAAAGAACTAGAGAGGCAAGAGCAATCACATTCAAAAGCTAGCAGAAGGCAAGAAATAACTAAGATCAGAGCAGAACTGAAGGAGATAGAGACACAAAAAACCCTCCAAAAAATCAATGAATCCAGGAGTTGGTTTTTTGAAAAGATCAACAAAATTGACAGACCGCTAGCAAGGCTAATAAAGAAAAAAAGAGAGAGGAATCAAATAGATGCAATAAAAAATGATAAAGGGGATATCACCACTGACCCCACAGAAATACAAACTACCATCAGAGAATACTATAAACGCCTCTACGCAAATCAACTAGAAAATCTAGAAGAAATGGATAATTTCCTGGACACTTACACTCTCCCAAGGCTAAACCAGGAAGAAGTTGAATCCCTGAATAGACCAATAGCAGGCTCTGAAATTGAGGCAACAATTAATAGCCTACCCACCAAAAAAAGTCCAGGACCAGATGGATTCACAGCTGAATTCTACCAGAGGTACAAGGAGGAGCTGGTACCATTCCTTCTGAAACTATTCCAATCAATAGAAAAAGAGGGAATCCTCCCTAACTCATTTTATGAGGCCAACATCATCCTGATACCAAAGCCTGGCAGAGACACAACAAAAAAAGAGAATTTTAGACCAATATCCCTGATGAACATTGATGCAAAAATCCTCAATAAAATACTGGCAAACCGGATTCAGCAGCACATCAAAAAGCTTATCCACCATGATCAAGTGGGCTTCATCCCTGGGATGCAAGGCTGGTTCAACATTCGCAAATCAATAAACGTAATCCAGCATATAAAGAGAACCAAAGACAAGAACCACATGATTGTCTCAATAGATGCAGAAAAGGCTTTTGACAAAATTCAACAGCCCTTCATGCTAAAAACGCTCAATAAATTCGGTATTGATGGAACGTACCTCAAAATAATAAGAGCTATTTATGACAAACCCACAGCTAATATCATACTGAATGGGCAAAAACTGGAAAAATTCCCTTTGAAAACTGGCACAAGACAGGGATGCCCTCTCTCACCACTCCTATTCAACATAGTGTTGGAAGTTCTGGCTAGGGCAATCAGGCAAGAGAAAGAAATCAAGGGTATCCAGTTAGGAAAAGAAGAAGTCAAATTGTCCCTGTTTGCAGATGACATGATTGTATATTTAGAAAACCCCATTGTCTCAGCCCAAAATCTCCTTAAGCTGATAAGCAACTTCAGCAAAGTCTCAGGATACAAAATTAATGTGCAAAAATCACAAGCATTCTTATACACCAGCAACAGACAAGCAGAGAGCCAAATCAGGAATGAACTTCCATTCACAATTGCTTCAAAGAGAATAAAATACCTAGGAATCCAGCTTACAAGGGATGTAAAGGACCTCTTCAAGGAGAACTACAAACCACTGCTCAGTGAAATCAAAGAGGACACAAACAAATGGAAGAACATACCATGCTCATGGATAGGAAGAATCAATATCGTGAAAATGGCCATACTCCCCAAGGTTATTTATAGATTCAATGCCATCCCCATCAAGCTACCAATGACTTTCTTCACAGAATTGGAAAAAACTGCTTTAAAGTTCATATGGAACCAAAAAAGAGCCCGCATTGCCAAGACAATCCTAAGTCAAAAGGACAAAGCTGGAGGCGTCACGCTACCTGACTTCAAACTATACTACAAGGCTACAGTAACCAAAACAGCATGGTACTGGTACCAAAACAGAGCTATAGACCAATGGAACAGAACAGAGTCCTCAGAAATAATACCGCACATCTACAGCCATCTGATCTTTGACAAACCTGAGAGAAACAAGAAATGGGGAAAGGATTCCCTATTTAATAAATGGTGCTGGGAAAATTGGCTAGCCATAAGTAGAAAGCTGAAACTGGATCCTTTCCTTACCCCTTATACGAAGATTAATTCAAGATGGATTAGAGACTTAAATGTTAGACCTAATACCATAAAAACCCTAGAAGAAAATCTAGGTAGTACCATTCAGGACATAGGCATGGGCAAGGACTTCATGTCTAAAACACCAAAAGCAACGGCAGCAAAAGCCAAAATTGACAAATGGGATCTAATTAAACTAAAGAGCTTTTGCACAGCAAAAGAAACTACCATCAGAGTGAACAGGCAACCTACAGAATGGGAGAAAATTTTTGCAACCTACTCATCTGACAAAGGGCTAATATCCAGAATCTACAAAGAACTCAAACAAATATACGAGAAAAAAACAAACAACCCCATCAAAAAGTGGGGAAAGGATATGAACAGACATTTCTCAAAAGAAGATATTCATACAGCCAACAGACACATGAAAAAATGCTCATCATCACTGGCCATCAGAGAAATGCAAATCAAAACCACAATGAGATACCATCTCACACCAGTTAGAATGGCAATCATTAAGAAGTCAGGAAACAACAGGTGTTGGAGAGGATGTGGAGAAATAGGAACACTTTTACACTGTTGGTGGGATTGTAAACTAGTTCAACCATTATGGAAAACAGTATGGCAATTCCTCAAGGATCTAGAACTAGATGTACCATATGACCCAGCCATCCCACTACTGGGTATATACCCAAAGGATTATAAATTAGTCTACTACAAAGACACATGTACACGTATGTTTATTGCGGCACTATTCACAATAGCAAAGACTTGGAATCAACCCAAATGTCCATCTGTGACAGACTGGATTAAGAAAATGTGGCACATATACACCATGGAATACTATGCAGCCATAAAAAAGGATGAGTTTGCGTCCTTTGTAGGGACATGGATGCAGCTGGAAACCATCATTCTTAGCAAACTATCACAAGAAGAGAAAACCAAACACCGCATGTTCTCACTCATAGGTGGGAACTGAACAATGAGATCACTTGGACTCGGGAAGGGGAACATCACACACTGGGGTCTATCATGGGGAGGGGGGAGGGGGGAGGAGGGAGGGATTGCATTGGGGAGTTATACATGATATAAATGATGAATTGATGGGTGCTGACGAGTTGATGGGTGCAGCACACCAACATGGCATAAGTTTACATATGTAACAAACCTGCACGTTATGCACATGTACCCTAGAACTTAAAGTATAATAAAAAAAAAAAAGAAAAAAAAAAACTCAGAAGGGAAGGAAATTGCCATATATGAGTGCTAATCACAATGCAGGTAATGAACTATGCACATCACATGCATGGTCTCATTTAATTCTTATCTGTAAATATTAGTCCCATTTTTATAATAAAGAAACAGAAGCCTTAGAGAGACTAAGCAACACTCTAGCAATACAAATAGTAAAGTGGCAGTGCAAAGATTAAAAAACCCAGCACTCTATAGAAGCATGTTATAACATTTGGTGATTCTATAATTCTCAATATGTGGATATAATAAATATTGCTAGAGTAGACTTTCCAGCCATTTGGAAATAATTATTGCTCATGTGATAGTATATTTTTCTCAACTAGAATCAAAATATTACATTTTGACCTGGGTTTACTTTTGCATGTGGATAACATGGATCAAATTTGCAAAGCTCTGCTGAGTTGTGACTTAAATACAGATCTACTGCATCCTCAAGTTTCTTGTAAAGCCTTTTTTTTCTTACTACGCTCTCAGTCTTATAATAATTGTCAAGAGTATATCTGAGTAAGATGTGACATATGAAAACGTATGTTTCAAATATGGATTTAATATGCAGAAAAAACAGGACTTTTTTTCTTCCTCTCTCTTTATGGGCATGCATGTAAGAAAAATATATATAAATATAGTCATGTGCTGTATAACATTCTAGTCAACTATGGGCCACACATACCATGGTGACCATAAGATTTAATACTGTATTTTTACTGTATCTTTCGTATGTTTAGATATGCTTACACAAATATTTCCCATTGTGTTATAATTGCGTACATTATTTAGTACAGTTACAATGTACCATCTATGTTTGTGTAAATACACTGTGATGTTCACAAAACAAGGCAATTTCCTAATGATGCATTTCTCAGAATGGATCATTATCAAGTGATGCATAACTGTATATATATGACACATGTGTATGTCAAGATATGTATTTAATAATGTTTGCAATTCATTTCATAGGAGTTATAAAAACATTTTGATTTATCCTTGATTTTATAGAATCCATGCACAAAGCTAATAAATTCTAAGATTACTGAAGATGTTAATTAACTGTTTTAACCAAGCCACACCTGGTAAACAAATTTGCTATGTTAAATATAAATTTAGATTTTAGTTAATCAAATATCATTCACTTAATGTCACTGTTTTCTAGATAGCATTTTTCATGTATAAATTTTACTTAATTTCCTTCCCAGGAAAGTATTAAGCATTACATAATGATAAACACTGTGACTTTTGTTGATTATATGTACTTTCTTGAACTATTACTTCAGGCCTCTGAGGAAACACTACATTCCAGTAATGAAGAGGGAGACCCTTTCCACGGAATGGAACCCTATCTTGTCCGGAGACTTTCGTGTCGCAATATTCAGCTTCCCCCTCTCGCCTTCAGACAGTTGGAACAAGCTGACTTGAAAAGTGAATCAGAGAACATTCAACGACCAACCAGCCTCCCCCTGAAGATTCTGCCTCTGATTGCTATCACTTCTGCAGACTCCAGTGGGTGAGTGCCCTCAGATGTCACTTCCACATTTTATATTTTAGATGTGATTGTTATCTGTGGTCTTTTGAGTTTTTGTGGCTCATTGCTTGATTTGAGTGGGAGAACAATGGGGTTTCTAGAGTAAAAAAAAAGGGGGGATGAATTTCTCAGGTGACATATCTATATCTGCAGGAGAAGACATTTTAGTGAAATTGTTTTACAAAGAAGAGCTGGAAATGTATTGGTGAATGTTAATAAACATTTGCAAAAGGGCAGTTGTACTTGGAAAATTAATATTGGCCATATGTGACTTGATAGAAAAAATTTTAACAAATGAGAACTAATAGACAAATTACCGTGTAGTGATACATGTCTAGAAACAATAGGAAATGTTCATTGATGCAAAATGAATTTGGCATCAAGAATAGATTGTACTGTAATTAGAATCAAAAGAAATATGCAGTGGTATTCATGAGTCTAAAAATTTTGCCTTTGACATTTTGCAGTATTGCTTACCAGAATGCCATTTCAGCTCCCAGTATAAGGTAAATTTATTTAGTGTTAGTACTTATAGAGGAGTCAGCCACAGCCACATCTCTATCGTGTAACATTTTTATTTCCTACTTTGCAGGGTATGGTTTTTGTTTTTATTCTTTTTCGTATTGTTTATCAATGGGGTTTTACACTTTAAAGCAATGTCACTGGGTTAAAAATTGTGAAAGGATATTGGGTACATCCATTATTTGTTCTTGTGACCACCTGCATTTTTAAGAAGCCTGGCTAGAAAGGAAAGAGGATGAAGCCAGTCGGCCATACATATATAGACTCTTGAACATTTGCTAAAACTACAAGAACAAAACAATTACTATGCTACAAATGTGATGCTCCCACATTGTCTGCCAAGTTAAAGGCATCTCTGGGGAAAATGCCTTTTTGGATCTTGTTAAAGTTAGGAAGGTTATGCTCAGAGGAAATTCAACTAGTAACTCAACTCAAAGATACTGAATTAAGCTGTTTTACTTGTTATTGACCAGTCTAAGGGACCTGTGTTGGGAAAAGGTATGAGGAAAATACTACTAGATAAATAATAAGACAACAAATATTCACTCTGACGCAATGAAAAGAGGAAATATATTTTGTTTCTGTTGTTGTAATTGAGCTATGTGTTTAAAGAAGAATGCATACACATTGATCAAACTCATACTAAAGCAGATGGGAATTTTATAACAGCTTGACCAGAACATTTTTTGAAAAATGCTGTTCCCCTGAAACTATTTCTCCTTTCTTTGTAATTAACATTGCTGCTGCTCTATCTGTGTAGAAAATTCACAGATATCAGGTGTATCCAGGGTTCCCAAGACCACCCTTGGGTTCAATGATTTGCTAGGAGAGCTCTCATAATTCAGGAAATAGTCATATGGCTCTGATGTGTCACAGCAAAAGGATTCAATGCAGAATAAGCAAAGGGAAAGGTAGATGGGACAAAATCTGGAGGAAACCAAATGTAAGCTTCCAAGAGTCCTCAAGTGAAGTAAGACAAGATACACTTAATTCCTCTGGTAATGAGTTGAGACAATACAGTGAAATGTGTTCACCAGGGATGCCTGTACCAGGAAAGCCTATTAAAGACTCAGTACCTAGAGTTTTTACTGGAGGCCAGTCACTCAGGTACTCTCTGCCTAGGATATACAAAGTTCCAGATTTCCAGAAGGAAAGTGGATATTCAGCATAAACCACATTATTTGCACAGACAATTTAGGCAAATTGAGCCACTCTTACCATTTAGAGAATGGCGGATCACTCCTGAAATTAAAGTCCGCTAAAGACCCGTGTTTCAAACAGACCTTTCTATATTTAATTGACACAGTCCTGATTAACTGTTTACTACACAGCAGGTTATCTTAGAATAGTTATCTTACTTTCTTCACACTTGTGGAAGATGAGATTATAATTAAAATTAAAATGTACTAATTTAAAGCCCTGATGTATTCAATTAGCTTTGGTATCTCAAAAATTTTGGTTGCAAACCATGATTTCTCATTTTGAGTTGGTGTTATATCATGTGCCCTTAAAATAAAATGATGCAATATACCTAATATATCTCTATGTAGTTGGACATTGTGTGTAATCTAAAATCTTGAGCTGGGTGCAGTGGCTCATGCCCATAATCCCAGCACTTTGGGAGGCTGAGGCAGGGATTGATTGAGCTCAGGAGTTTGAGACAAGTCTGGGCAACATGGCAAGACCCCATCTCTATCAAAAATACAAAAAAAAAAAAATAGCTGGGTGTGATGGCTTGCGCTTGTGGTCCCAACTACTCAGGAGGCTGATGCAAGAGGATCGCTTCAGCCTGGGAAGGCAGAGGTTGCATTGAGTCAAGATCCTGCTACTGCACCGTAGCCTGGGTGGCAGAGAGAGAATGTATTGCTCAAAACAGTCTCCAAGTGCCAAGGAACTTCAGGGTTCAGAATGATCTGTATCACAGCATTTCTGTTGATTCAAATTTATTTCCACCTTCATTAAAAGTCAAGTACAATTGACCTTTGAACAATACAGGTTTGAACTGCACAGGTTCCCTTATATGAGTATTCTTTTCAACCAAACACAAATGGAAAATATAGTATTCGTGGGATGTGAAACTCATGTATACAGATGGACTGACTTTTCATATATGTGAGTTCCAGAGGGCCAATTGCAGGACTTGAGTATGCATGAATTTTGGTACATGTGATAGTCCTGAAACCAATCCCCTACATATGCCAAGGAATGACTATATAAGCAATATCATACTTACTATTTACAAATTTATCCAATATTATGAAGAAAATAATTTTTCTTTTTGAGAGATGGAACAAGGGTTTCTTTTCAAAAGAAACAATAGACAATAATGGCCAATCAACAAGAACCAAATTAAGTACGTATTAAAGGTATTATTGTTACATTTGGAAGCCAGAACAATTTGTGAATTGAATATTGAGGAAAGAAAATTCAGGAGTATAATTTTTCTGGAATGTCGAAGCTTTGAAGGAGAAATAGAAGGTAAAGTTTGGGCTTATATTCTGTAGCCATTTCAGTAAACTAGGAGCACGATTCCTTCACAGCTGTCAGAAAGAACTAACGGGAAATTTACCCTATTTTAACTGAGTTGTCTCCAGCCCAGTTCCCCATTATTAAAGGTTAGTATGCCTTTAACTCCCATTGTCAACCTATGCTGAGACAAGACCTTAGCAATTGCAAATCTTTGATGGTAAAGGTGACTTTTCATGCCCTCCAGATTTATTTTCCTTTCTTTCTTAACATCATAGCCTTTTGATCTTTCTTCTGGCATATCAGTATGCCAGATACTTGCTTTGTCAAGTGTCAGGCAGTGGGTCTAGAGACTTGTTCCACCCCTTTACAAAGCCACAGTATGGCCCTGAGAATCATTAGTTTCTGAAATAGAACTTCAGCCTGCAAAAATAAGTGTTGTAGATGACAGCTATTAGCTTCCTCATGAAGTACTTGGGTCAAGAGACTGAGTTCAAAAGAACTTTTAGTTATTCACACGTCCGTATTTCTACTTTGAGTTTTTTTCCCAAGCAATGCGAATGTGTTCAAATGTAGTTTTTAACAATTTCTTTTGAGTGTGCCCAAACTGTTAGATTGTGTGTGTGTTGTGATTTAGCAAACTGTAGAAACCGTAAATGAACCCAAAACAGAATTATTAAGACCTGGGATGCCTATAACCCTGAATTCATCTGCCAGTTAACTTTCCATACAGGGTAGACTCATTCAGGCTTCACCGTTGTTTACTGACCTTCCTCGAAGTAAGAGAGACAGCTCTTAGTGACTTGAAATGTTATAAACATGGCATAGAAGTAATTTGGAAAGTCGGTTTTTCATATTTTCTTCCTAAATAATTTTCTATCTATTACCTTTTATAAAATCTTTTTATTAAGTTATAATTTATATGCATTATACATCTTGAATTATTATATATTTATACACTCACATAGTCACCATCCTATTTCTCAACTTATCACTAAAGGTTACTTTGCCTCCCCTTGGACCTCACATAAATGGAATTATACCGTATGTACTTGTTGTGTCTGGCTTCTATTAGTCGAAATGTTCTTTTTTTAAAAAAAAAAAAAAAAGAAAGAAAGAAATGCATGTTTGTGTACATCTCAGCAGCTTGTTCTTTTTGTTGCATAAATATACCATAATTTATTTATTTTTACTCTCTTACTAATGAAGATTTAGGTTGTTTCTAGTTTGAGGGGATTATGAATGAAGCTGCTGTGTACACTTATACCAGTCTTTTTGTGAACATATGCACTCATTTCTTTTGAGTATATTCCCAGGAGTAGCATTTCTGAGTCATAAGGAGGCAAATATTTATTTTCTAAAGTGTTGTACTCTTTTACCCTCCCACCAGCAATACGTACAAGGTACAGTTGTTCTATATTCTCACCAACACTTAGTATTTTCAGTCTTTTTCATTTTGGTCATTCTGGTGAATGTGTACTGGTATCTTACTGTGGTTTTAATTTACATTTCCCTGATGAGTAGGAATATCGCTTACCTTTTGATGTGTTTATTGAACATTTGGATATCTTCTTTGTCTTATGCTCATTCAGACATTTGTTCAGTTTTTCTTTTATTTATTGATTTCTGAGGGCTCTTTGTATATTCTAGACATGAGTCTTTTGTTAGACATGTGTATTATAAAGTGAATATTTTGTTCTAAACAGTGTCTTGAATTTTTACTTTCTGTTTACTTTGAATATGTTGGTAACCCTAGGCACCTATGAAATAATGAGGGAAGTGTGCAGCAGGGAGAAGAAACTGTAAGGCAAGAAGTGGGCCCAACTTAATAAGGGGAAAAGAAGAATCACATTTAACCCACAGAGCAATTTTACTTGGAGACAAGGATAGTTGGTCCCTTGAATATTGGATGGTGGCAAATAAGACATCCAAGCACTAAGAGGGCAGGCAGAGAAGAGTTGAGAATGAAGCAACAGCATGCTTATGGTGGCTGATAGCCAGGTAGGGAGTGGACAAGAATGGGGGCTCTGGACATAGATGGTCTGAACTTGAGTCCTGCCTCCCACCTACTCACCATACCACCTTGTGAAGGTACTTAACCACTCCAAGTTCCTAATTTTACAAAAGCAAAAGTAGGAATAATGGGAGCACCTACCTCATGGGTTTGTTCTAATGATATAATACCTATCCCCGTTTTTCACATATTGTAAATACTTAATATATAACATCAAAAACTACTACTCCTATACTGGGAAAATATTAGAACAAATAATGTTTGTTGTTGTTAATGTTTGTTTACTTATTGGAATTGGCTTCAGAGATCCTCTACAAATAACTCTTGGGGTAGAGATGAATGTTCTAGGAGATTTGGGAGTCAACCAGAAATTGGCTTCTGTTTCAGAAAGTTACAGTTATTATGGACTTGTTACATTTGTGTTCAGAAGTCTGTATCTGGCATCTTCCCGCAGACATGTCTTGCTTTCAAGTGCTGTTCAGTTATGTTTGGGACGAGAATGGTGGTCTCCCTACTTCTGCTTCACCTCTTCTACAACCTTGCTGACTTCTAAATAGTTTCCTGCTCAGAATCCTCAGAATTAGGATCTCCTTTCAGTCCTATCTTGGGCACTGGCTTACATTCCCCCATGTGGTCCATGTGCCCCTAGACAATCTAAGGAGAGTCTAGCTTGCCACACATGTGGAAATAATTCCCAGTGCACAGGTGGGAAGTTATGGGAACAAAGAAAGGGGTAGCAATAAAACTCTCTACTTATGTGTCATTGCTGCATCTGCTATAATAAAATGAGAGCCAAGAAGCGACTTATCGCTTTGTGACGTGATGACACACCTCTGGATAGATATATATTCAGGTATATGGGTGGGTGGAGAATGTTGCAAACACTTTCTCATCCCTAGTATCCTATTACCTCTCTGCAGAAGTACACTGTGTACCTTCGTATCACTATGTCCTATAAAAAAAAAGAAAATGAAAAGAATGTAAAAGAACACATGGTCACTTTTGGGGATAAATTTTACAACCCAACAGAGAGAGAAGAATTACTTTAGTCACACAAGGGTTCATTTTACAAGGATCTTCCAGAACTATTTCCTTGATTTGTGTGCTATTCACAGAGGGACTGGTCCCAGATGCCAGTTAGACATTGGATTCTTTGACTAACCACTTTTCATCTTGTGTTCTTGAGTACAAACAGTACGTTAGAGTGAACATTAAAAAAAGATTATTTTCAGCAATTTGTTACTGAATCAAAATCCAAACAGAAAATAAAAAAAAGAAAAATGGAAGTCTGGATCAGACACATCTGATCTTTCAAATTTGGTCTTTTAAACTTAAGAAGGTATTAATGGGCATTTCATATTTTAAATATTTTGGATATAAGGGTTTATAAAGTTAAAGATTGTATTTCACAGTCTACCATGAAGCCTGTACCTTCATATTGGATATGTGTTCAAGCTTCAAGAGATTTATCTAAGTTCTGATTGAATGTTATATGGAAGATCTATAACTCGCTAGGCAGTTTCCCAAAATTGAAAATAAAACACATAACTGTGATTGTGAAACAGTCTCTAGAAATATAGTATTCTTGAGCTAGATGAAAATTTAAAAGTAATCAATGCCGAAAATTGGGAAACAATACTTCCAATAATCTTGAAGATACACACTAAGCAGACAAAACTGGATTATTTTGGTTTTGATTGATTTAAATGCAATTTATTATTGTGGTGTTTATCTAAACTTCTCGGGATACTCACAAAATATCACAATCCGTTCATTTTAAAGCATTGTTCTGATTTAATTATATCTGTCTTTGCTTTACAATTTGTAAATTTGTGATTATTTTTGTTTTGTTTTGTTTTTGAAAAGGAGTCTTGCTCTGTCACCCAGGCTGGAGTGCAGTGGCACAATCTCGGCTCACTGCAACCTCCACCACCCGGGCTCAAGCGATTCTTCTGCCTCAGCCTCCCAAGTAGCTGGGACTACAGGCATGTCCCACCACACCAGGCTATTTTTGTTGCATTTTTAGTAGAGATGGGGTTTCTCCATGTTGGATAGGCTGGTCTCGAACTCCTGGCCTTATGTAATCTGCCCGCCTCAGCCTCCCAAAGTGCTGGGACTACAGGCGTGAGCCATCATGGCTGGCCCAAAATTTGTGATTTTCAAGATTAAAATTAGAGTCTAAGAGTGATAAGGCACTTTAAAATATCTAGATAAAAATCATCGTATTTCCAGAATCAGGGCAATTCTTGAATCTAAAATAAGCAGTGAAAATATGCTGACTTTTTTCTCACCTCTCATAGAATCTCTAAAAGTTTTATGCTATATCTGCCATGCCTTCAGTTTACAAAATAATGGGATCATGATTAAACTCCAATATCTTTTTCAGGCTATCACAGTACCTTCTCATTCTTGTAGTACTTTCTGGTGTCCTCATTAAGGATATGCTGAATGGACTGATACTATACCACAGTATTTTACTTTGTATCTGTGTGTCAGTAAAGCAGCATGTATCAGGGGAAGATTTACCTTTATAAATCAAAGGCTTCTATTTCACCAGGCTCCAACATTCTTAAAAACACTGAAGAGGGTGACAACTTTTGTGTTCACCAACATCAGAGGAGCTGGTTCCTATTTTCAAAATTTTCTTGTGCCAATGTGACTTGTTTTAGTAACATAGATTGGCTGGGGAATCCCATATTTTTTAAAGCGAACCCAGGGAAGCATTTATTTTACCGTGAAAAGTGCTAGGGAACAATACTATATTAAGCACAAGGCAGAACTCAACAAAGCCCTTTCCTTTGATTAGTTCCATCACTGAATAATAATGGTTCCATTCCACAGATAGTTTCTTTGCTACAAACACTGCTCTGCCTGACCATCCTTACATAATGCAGAATTGTGAATCACTGAAGTGTTTAAGGAGAGCTTATAATTCTTTAAAAGCATTTTCATTCTGTTTTACAGTATTTGTGTTTGTGGGAAAAAGTAGGTAAAAGCATTCTGACCAAATTATATTTGTTTAATTATTATGTACTGCATAATGTATAATACTGATTCAAACTTAATATGACCAGAGTGCATCGCTTGGAGAAATCCAAAACAAAAAATGTATTTTCAGTTGAAATTCATTAAAGAATGAAGTAATCAAACTGTTTTTCTGTATAAATGAGAACTGCAAAATGACAAAAGATTTCTTAAAAAAAACTGTGTCTAGAAAACAAACTATATAAAAAATGTATCACTTCTTGGGTTAAACACACATGCCCCCCACCAAAAAGAAAAAAAAAAAAAATTCTAGCTACTTAGAATTCTTTCTAGAATTTAGAATTTAAATATTATTTATCATCCCATTTCTCTCATTCATTTAGAATCTGCCTTCCAGTTGAAAGGAAGTAGATGGAGCCAGGCATTTTTAGATTATTTCAAATCTGAGGAATTGAACAAAAATAAATGCTATTTGGTCATGTTGTTTGAAGTCATCTATGCAACATGTCTGGATGATGGATTAACTTTATTTAATAGATTAGCATTATTTACACTGAAGTTTGTGGCTCTGAGCTTCGTTAAGGTGAGACCTTTGTCCACATTCCCAGAAGGGCTTTTTCTCAGGGGGTTCTGAATTTTTACCGTGATGTAATTCCTAAACAATTGTGATTAGTGTTAAATGTTATCATAAACACACATACACACACACACACACACACACATCCCTTGCTGTGTGAAAGCTATACGTAGAAATTTAAAACTTTAGAGTGCTTAAACTTTTTAAATATGTAATTTATAATATATAAATAATATTTACAATATAAAGTTTATAATACATAAATACTATACTTCTTTACCATTCACTTTCTAGAACTTTGCCAGCTTTTGATCACATATTTCAAGGGTGGTCTCCCTCTTTACTCCTCTACTAACTGTTCTGTGTCTCAGTTAACATGTGATTTTGGCTTTCTTATTTCTCCAACATTATTTAATTCAGACGAACTTTATTTCTTGAAGGTATATACCAGACATACCTCAGAGATATTGTGAGTTCAGATCCAGGCCCCTGTAATAAAGCAAATGTCACAATAAGGCAAGTCACACATACTTTTTGGCTTTCCAGTGCATATAAAAGTTATGTTTACACTATATTGTAGTGTGCAATAGCATTGTCTCTAAGAAAACAATGTATATACCTTAAGTAAGAAACACTTTATTGCTAAAAATAAAAATATGCTAACCAACATCTGAGCCTTCAGCAAGTCAGAAACATTTTGCTAGTGGAGAGTCTTGCCTCAATGTTCATGACTGCTGACTGATCAAGGTGGTGGATGCTGAAGATTGGAGTGGCTGTGACAATTTCTTAGAATAACACAGCAATGAAAATTGTCACAACTATTGATTCTTCCTTTCATCAGTGATTTCTCTGTAGCATGCAATGGTGTTTGATAGCATTTTACCCACAGTAGAACTTCTTTCAAAATTGAAGTCAATCCTCTTAAACCCTGCTACTTGTTTGTCTACTAAGTTTATATAATATTTTAAATCCTTTGTTGCCATTTCAACAATATTCACAGAATCTTTACCAGAAGTAGATTCTGTCTCAGGAAACCACTTTCTTTGCTTCATCCATAAGAAACAACTCCTCATTCATTCAAGTTTTATCATAAGATTGCAGTAATTTCTTTATATCTTCAGGTTCCATTTCTAATTCTAGTTTTCTTGCAATTTCCACCACATCTGCAGTTACTTTCTCCTCTTGAATTCCTCAGAGTCATCCATGAGGGTTGGAATCAATTTCTTCCAAACTGTTGCTAATGTTGATATTTTGACCTATGCCTATGGATCACAAATATTCTTAATGGCATCTAGAATGGTGAATCCTATGCAGGAGGTTTTCAATTTACTTTGCCCTGATCCATCAGAGAAATAAGTATCTGTCGTAGCTATAGCCTTATGAAATGTGTTTCTTAAATAATAAGACTTAAAAATTGAAATTAGTCCTTGATACATGGACTTCAGAATGAATGTTGTGGTAGCAGCATGATAACATTAACCTCCTTGTACGTCTCCAACAAAGCTCTTGAGTGACTAGGTGCATTGTCAATGAGCAGTCATATTTTGAAAGGAATCTTTTTTCTGAGCAATGTGTCTCAATAGTGTGCTTAAATATTTAGTAAACCATGCTATAAACAGATATACTGTCATCCAGTCCTTATTTTTTATTTATAAAGCACAGGCAGAGTAGATTTAGCACAATTCTCAAGGGCCCTAGAATTATTGAAATACTAAATGAACATTGACTTCAACTTAAAGCTACCAAGTGCATTAGCTCCTACCAGGAGAGTCAGATTTTCCTTTGAAACTTTGAAGCCAGGCATTGACTTTTCCTCTCTAGCTATGAAAGTTGTAGATGGTATCTTCTCCCAGTAGAAGGCTATTTTGTCTCCACTGAAAATCTGTTGGTTAGCGTAGCTGCCTTCATCAACGATCTTAGCTAGACCTTCTGGATAAATTGACGCAGTTTATACATCAGCACTTGCTGCTTCACTTCACACTCTTTTTTTCCCAGCTTTTATTTTAGGTTCAGAGAGTATTTATGCAGCTTTGTTAAATAAGTAATTTGTGCACCCTGTACTTTTATGTATTGGAGATGGTTTCTTTCCTTTAAACATCATGAACCACCCTCTGCTGGCATCCAACTTTTCTTCTGCAGTCCTTACCTCTCTCAGACTTCACTGAATTAAAGAGAGTTATGGCCTTGCTTGGGATTAGGCTTTGGCTTAAGGGAATATTGCAGCTGGTTTCATCTTCTACCCAGACCACTAAAACTTTGTGCAGATTATCAATAAGGCTGTTTGGCTTTCTTGTCATTTCTGTGTTCACTGGAGTAGTACTTTTAATTTCCTTCAAAAGCTTTTTCTTTGCATTCACAACTTGGCTAACTGGTGCAAAAGACCTGTCTTCAAGCCTATCTTGGCTTTTGACATGTCTTCCTCACTAAGCCTTATTATGTCTAGCTTTTGACTTAATGCGAGACCTGTAACTCTTCCTTTCACTTGAACACTTACAGGCCATTGTAAGGTTATTAATTGGTCTAATTTCAATATTATTATGTGTCAGGGAATAGGAAGATCTGAGGAAAAGGGAGAAATTGGGGAATGGCCAGTTGGTGAAGCAGTGAGAATACATGCAACATTAATCCATTAAGTTTACTGTCTTACATGGGCATGGTTTGTGGCGCCCCAAAAATTACAATAGTAACATCTAAGACAACTCATCACAGATCACCATAACAGATACAATAATAATGAAAAAGTTCAAAATATTGTGAGAATACCAAAATATGACTTAGAAACACAAAGTGAGTACATGTTGTTGGAAAAAATGGTGCCAATAGACTTGCTTGATGCAGGGTTGCCACAATGTTCAATTTTAAAAAACACAATATTGTGAAGTGTAATAAAGCAATGTGTTAGTCTGTTTTGCATGGCTATAAAGGAATACCTGTGACTGGCTAATTTACAAAGAAAAGAGATTTATTTGGTTCATGGTTTAGCAGGGTGTCTGGGCATGGCACCATCATCTGCTTGGCTTTTGGTGAGGCTTCAGAAAGCTTTTATTCATGGCAGAAGGTGAAGGGGGAGAAGCTGTGTCACATGACAAGAGAGGGAGTAAGAGAGGAGGGCAGGTGCGACATTCTTTTAAACAATCAGATCTCACAGTAACTCATGACCACAGGGAGGGCACCAAGCCATTCATGAGGGCTCTGCCCCCATGACCCAAGCATCTCCCACTAGGCCCACCACCAACATTGGGAATCAAATCTCAATATTAGATTTAGAGGGTATAAATACCCAAACCATATCAAGCAAAGCACAATAAAACAAGTATGCCTGTATTTATATACATATTATAAAACAGAATTAAAAACAATAAAGTCAAAATGCAAGGGATCCTGGTAAATATACTTATCCCCTCAATCATGCATTAGTCACATATTAATGTATTCACTTTATATTCATCCAACAAGTAGTGAGAATCTGATATTTGCTGTATACTGAGATACGCACTAATGACCCAAGGCTCAACAAGACAAAACACAGCCTTTTCTTTCACAGAGGATTGAATCCAGTAGGGCACGTACAAGAAAGTAGACCACTATAATCTTGTTTGTTTTATATAATGTACAAATATGACTGCAGACAAATGGAGAAATATGAAATCTCACTGGGGAGCAAACTCACCTTGGCTTGTCAGGAACTGACACCTAACCTGAGACCAAAAGACAGTACCAGGAAGACAGAACAGCAGGTCAAAGTCCAGGGACAAGATTAAAGTAGAGTGTCTGCACTTAGATAAATAAAAACTGCTAAAACATGGCTAGACCAGAATGCCAATTAAAGGTACAGTTGATAAAACTTACCATTAACTTTTCATATACCCAATATGTGAGATTTTGTAATATTTTCCAGTAGTGCTAAGCAGCTATGATATAAGCACTGAAAAGGCAAACAGTTGGATTAATCCAAAATTGGAAAGCAGGTGTAATATAAGAAAAATAAGGCAAGGGATTTGAAGGTATTTGAAAAAGAGTGAAAGAAATGATGAATTGTGGCAACTTAGCTGGTTATGGAAATGAGTGAATGTAAGAAGATACTGATATAGAAAGTGTTCACGGTCTCTAGAAATCTCTATGATATCAAACAGGTGAAATTAGAATAACTGAGCAAACAAAAGATAGATCATATCTGGAGGATAAAATGAACTTTAAGATGTAAGTGCTAGAGGTAATGTAAGGTATGTTCAAGACGTAGAAGGTTGTCAGGGAAGAGGGTGACTGCTGTGGAAAAGATGTAGCTGAGGAATTGAGAGATTGGGGCATAAGGCGATGCCTCCACATCAACATCAAAGTCACCCAGGACTGCAGCAGGATTCAAGCTGTCAAGATGATTAAAAAAGGTGGGCAGTTTTCAATGAATGAGAAACTAACCAAAGAGACTGGCAGTAATCATAGACAAGGAAGTAGAGTTGATTGGCATAGATGTCAAATGAGAAGTTTTTACAAGAAGGTGGAGAAGTAAGTAAATGTGAGTAACCAGGAGAGCATCCATTTCATCTTGGGACCCAGAGAGGGCATTGAGAACCCGAGTACCCTACCTTGAATCCACCACAGGGAAGTGTCATCTTTAGTGAAGAGCCAAATTTGAGAGAAGTTGGGATCTGGGGTGACTTTTTGCTGGCAAGGCTGAGGATGAAGTGAAGTCTGTTTGCCATGGAATAAGGGCTCCAGAGAAACTGACTGAATAATATGGAAAGAATGAGCGTGGAAGGATAGACAAGAAAGAGAAATCACAGTGCAACATGGGGATAAGAAGTTGAAAGAACACAGGGAGAGGAAGAAGCTCTATATCAGGTGGTTGTCTGACATATGATTATGAAACAGCACTCCAAAATATTTTCAATAATTGGTCCACCTGTCCTCTGACTGACAGGTGTTAAACCAGGGAATAGGAAGTTGAGCATTGAGCATAGCTAGCAGGTCTTTTGGAACGACTGTAGGGGTTGTCCTAGTCCCAGTAAGTAGGTCTTCAATGGTGTCCTTGGGTTCCTAGTACCTTTCAGCATCTGTTGGAGAATAGCAGCTTCTGGTGTTTCTGGACTTCTGCATCTTCCAGATTACTCAACTGTTTCCCAGATTTATTACAGGTTGTGGAGTATGGAGAAGGATCTGATTTTTTTAAAAATATGCATTATCATTTTCAAAGTATTAGTTTATTTTAAACAATTTGTATATCTATCTAACTCTAACATTTTGCCAGCAGTAATAACATCTTAGGTAATTTGAATTAGCATTTGAGTTTGCTTTTGAGAATTTTAGTACTTAGAAATAGTAATTGAATTAAACAGTATTGCTTTCCTATATATTCTTAAATACTATTTCTGGCATTCAAGCATTATTCCAGTTCATCATGCTGCCAATTTTAGCAATAAAATAAAGAATAAAATTGAATTCAGTGTGGAAAAATTGTACTTGTAGAAAACATTCTTCTGTAAATAGGGTTTCTGTTTTGACCTTAGTGAAACAACAGAAAGGCACGTGCATATGATTTTGCCCTTAGCTTGGATGTAATATATTATTTGCAGACTTTAACTCATAGCAACCTGTGATCACGCTAACTTTTATTTAAGTCTATTTGATAGAGTTGTATGATTGAGACCTGGAGCCAAGAACCTTGATATAATACATATGTGCACACAATTTTTTTATTCTCTTCTCTTTGGTGACCTTGTCTGGGTCATTTTTGTTTGTTTGTTTGTTTAATTTACACTGTTTGAAACAATATCTCTGACTAGGATTTGACAACTGTAGAGTATATCATATGCACACAGTGCCTTAGCACAGGGTCTTAATTATACTCAACGGAGGAAACCCAAGCAGAGAAGCCTTCATTTGTCTTAAGAAGAAATGTCAAGGTTAATTGATTTTCAGAGGATTAACTGCAACAAGTAACCAGGACTCACATCTTATTTTGACTTATAAATTCTGGTATGTTCTGTTCAATCCACTGAAAAAACTGAGAAGAGAGTGTTTCTGTAAAACTTCTCTATACGTCAAAGCATCCTTTTCAGTTGGCAAAACAGTGAATGAATGATAGTGGAAATGTATATTTATGGATTGTGATATAGTCATTAAGATGATTATTATGATAAGTATATGGTAACATGGAAATATTTAGAATGTTTTGAAGAGAAAAGCAAAATACACAAGTATATCCAGGTTAAAGTTAAAACACTGCAAAATATATGCCTGCATGTGGCTGAGAACTGGAAAACAATGTGAAAATAATTTGAATTTTTGGACTTACAAAATTGTGGTTATTTCTCTCACATTGGTTTCTATTAACGAAAATAAATGTTTATCCAATCAATAAAATTACATTAAAATTTAGTATTTATTTATAATTTCATTCATCCAAATTCATCTATTGAGTCTTAGATACAGTTTGAGGTACTGGGAATATTTTACACATAGATTTTAAAAATTCATGAAATTTTGTTTCTCATAGGCAATCCAATAGGAAGTTTTGGCAACTATGGTGGGAGGTGGGGATACTTGGGCCTTTCAGAATCTCCAGATCACTTTGATTAACCATTCCTCTATTGGCAACTGACTCCCCAAAAGATATCACCAGCAGAACCAAGTGAAACAAAGTATTCATCTCAGTGAAATAAGGGAGGATATCACCTTTAAACTTAGCAGTATTTAGGAAAGGGGAAGTAAAGGGAAGATATTTGTAGAGTTTTATAGCCAGGTCTGGGAGCCTGATCTTGCTAGGTGGAAAAATAGTTGTCATTAGGCAGAATTTAGAGCCTAGCAGGTTTGGATTAGTGGGGTCTCTAAGAGCAGTGAGGTTCTCAAAGTGAGCCTTGATAAGTGAACTGTTAGTCTTATTGAATAAGCTGGTTCGGGCCATGGACAGCCTTATTTTCCAAAAGCAAACATTTCCTGGAGCAAGTACCTAAGGTAGTTTTGCTTGGTCTCCATGTGCTCAGCATTAAAGCAGGCACTTAAACTTTGACCCCAAATTATTTAGCACTGGGACAGAAAAGTATTTTGGTTTCAGTTCTTATCTTCTTTGTGAGCGACCACAGTTTTGATCAATTCATTTGGCCAACAAGGCTGATCCTTTGTCCCTTATTTTATTTTATGTTTTTAGACTTATATTGTTGTCACCCATGTTGCTTGGAAATTTAGGAAACACAGTCCTTGGGATAGTTGGGGGGATGAGAAGTCAAGAGAGGTGAGGTCTTAGGGTAGATGACTGGGTAGATACTGGGCTACTTAGTATCTAATCGTCTTCTGGTTTGGAAGAGTCTCAGAACAGGTGAGAGAGAGGACCTAGCCTTCCACTACAGGAGCAGGAATATGCATTCCCTCTGCATGCCCCTCTGGCAGACAGAGGGAGGGTCTATAACCCCAATGTAGTCAATCTGATGTTCCTACCCAGGACTTTGAATCTTGAGGGGATGGCTCAGACCTACAGTCTCTCATGTGCCACTATCAAGTGGAAGGGCCCTTGGCATGGCAGTTGTAGCTGCTGACAGTGTGATGAAGAGCAGTGTGTGCCCAGCAGGCGAGGAACAGGGTCCCAGGCAGACTAATCCAGCCTCCAAGTTGCTTATTATCTTCACTGGATTCTGCTCAAGTCTACTTCTTCAAGCTCCCTGTTTATTCTGAGTTCTATCCTATATTTTTTTGATGGATTCCTTTTCCTGCTTATGTCAATCCATCATTTCTATTGTTTGCAACTCAGAACCCTGACAAGTACACAGCTCTTGATCACTCTAGACCTAAAGTGCAGAAAGTGCCCTGACTTTTCTAGAAGTTTAGGTATAAAATTAGTAGTAAAGTTAGTATGGAAAAACCAAAGGGGAAGATTTAATTTTATTTTAATGCATTCTTTTTTTACATACAAAGATAACAAAAGGAGGGTAGTGAAGAGAGGAGTCTCTTGAGATGTCCGTGGCCAAGTTTTTAAAGCTCTCAATAAGGAGACAAGGACTGGGCTTCATTGTAATTATTCCCTTTTCACTGTTGAAGCTGGTAGGTTTACAATGGACTCCTAATGAGAATGGTTTGAACTGCAATTAATTAAGTGCATGACATTATAAACTGTATGTCTCTTCCCTCTGGAGAATATTCTTCCTGTATAAGTGCTATTTTGTTTTAATTTCTCTCTCTCTCTCTCTCTTCCTCTCTGTTTCCCTCTCCTTGTCTCTCTTTGCTAAAAAAGGTGTCCCTGAAGGAAAATTAACTCTGCTGTTAGTCTACTGAGAAAGCTTTTCTTTGAATACCGGAGTATATCTTTGTCTAACTCTCCCTCACATTTAGTGCTAAATTTATCAGTGTTGTTCCTGATACAAACATTTTGAAGACAATCGTGAGGAAAAAGATGAAAAAAGTTGCATTTAACTTTTGTCATAGGTGTCCTTGTTCTCCAGAAGTTACTCTCTTTGTTGTAGTGTGCATGCACTCTCAGGAGTGTGCATACATGTGTGTGAAGTACTTGAGAAGTATATTTGTCCGTTCTCACACTGCTGTAAAGAATTGTCCTAGACTGTGTAATTTCCAAAAGATAGAGGTTTAATAGACTCACAGTTCAGTATGGCTGGGGAGGCATCAGTAAACTTACATTCATGGCAGAAGGGGAAGCAAACACGTCCTTCTTCATGTGGTGGCAGCAAGAAGTGCAGAGCAAAGTGGGGAAAAGCCTCTATAAAACCATCAGCTCTCATGAGAACTCACTGTCATGAGAACAGCATGGAGGTCACTGACCCCATGCTTCAATTACCTTCCACCAGGTCCCTCCTGTAACACATGGGACTTATGAGAACTACAATTCAAGATTAGATATGGGTGGGAACACAGTCAAACCATGTCAAGAAGTATTTCAGAGACAGATCATTCCCCAAAACTTATCTCACCTGGCAGGTGAGACATTAGCAGGTGAGCACGACATTCTCAGAAACCCTTGAGAGTACTCCTTTCCCTCCAGGCATCTTCTTTCAACCTTAATATATTCTATTTTAATTATATTCACAGCTTTTAACCTCAATTATAATTCCATTCTTCCAAATTTGTTTTATTCTCCCATCTTTCCTCCTAATAAAATATCTATTTTACAGATAGTCTTCCTTAGTAAAATAGAAAGGATCTACAAAGGCCATTCTCTGTGAGATGTGAATCATTTCAAATAACTTAATGCCTTGTTCTAATGTGAATGGTAGACTTGTGAAGAGAAATGGGTAGATATTTGAATTTCTAAATGCTTTAGAATATTAGTTGCACATACAGTAATATTTCTTATAGCTTAGAAGAAATTGGTTGGCTTAACAGAAAATGCAGTTGAAATAGTTTACAAACAGGTTCTGACATCAATAATAGAAATGTTAACGAAACTACATATTATATCAAGATGCTTCTCTTTTTTGGGGGGTAGGTGCTTTTTCTTCCCTTGATGAACACAGTACTCTTTCTTCTTTGTCTTTTATCTTCCATCTCAAATTGTCAGTAATAAATTTGAAGAATGGAGAATAATACACTCTCATGTGCCAGACCTTATGCTAAGCACTGGATATGTTATATTGTGTTTCATACTCAGGATGATTCTACGGTAGGTACCATTATTATCTTATTTTGCATTTAAGAAAACAGAAGCCTGGATAAGTTAAACAATTTCCTCAGTATCAGAAAGAACCAAGATCAAATATCTAGGATAAGATATTTGATCTTAACTTAGATAAGCCATAATATCAAATCCAGATTTCACTATTAATTTGTAATCTATCCAAATTTCTAAAACTGTTAATGATGGAAGAGGTCTGTTGTATGGTTCTAGTTTTTTTTAAATTTCAACTTTTAGATATAGGGGTATTTGTACAGATTTGTTACATGGGAATATTGCATGATGCTTAGGTTTGGTATATCCCATTACCCTGATAGTGAGCATAGTACAAGATAGGTAATTTTTTAACGCATCCCACCCTCTCTCTACCCTCCAGTAGTCCACTGGGTCTATTGTTCCCATATTTATACATATGTCCACATGTGCTGAATGCTTAGCTCTTACTTATGAAAATGTGCAATATTTGGTTTTCCATTCCTGTGTTAATTTACTTAAGAATATGGCTCCCAGCTCCATTCATGTTGCTGCAAAAGACATGATTTTATTCTTTTTGGGGGTTGCATAGTATTCTATAGTATATATGTGCCCCATTTTCTTTATCCAATCTACCATTGATGGACACCTGGGTTGATTCCACATCTTTGCTATTGTGCATAGTGATAAGCATATGAGTGCATGTGTCTTTTTAGTAGAATTATTTATTTTTGTGGGAGTATGTACCTGGTAATGGGATTGCTGGGTCAAATGTTAACTCTGTTTTAAGTTCTTTGAGAAATCTCCAGACTGCTTTCCAAAATGACTGGACTAATTTACATTCCCACCAATGGTGTATAAGCATTCGCTTTTCAGCCTCACCAGTATCTGTCATTTTTTGACTTTTTTATAATAGCCATTCTGACTGGTGTGAGATGGTATCTTACTGTGGTTTTGATATGCATTTCTCAGATGATTAGTAATATAAGCATTTTTCATATGTTTGTTGGCCACTTGTATGTCTTCTGTTCATGCCCTTTGCCCACTTTTTAATGGGATTATTTGTTTTTTGCTTATTAAGTTCTCTACAGATAGTGAAAATTAGGCCATTGTCATATGCATAGTTTGCAAGTATATTCTTCCATTTCATAAGTTTTCTGTTTACTCTGTTGATGGTTTCTTTGCTGTGCAGAAGCTATCTAGTTGGCCATCTTGGCATCTAATCTTTAATTTTCTTTCTAAAATATTTGAACATTTTGCGATTTCTGACTGAAGTTACTTCCCTCTTTCTAAAGAAGGCCCTGCTGACATAAATAATTATCTGAGAGTGACATAAGCTGACGCTGATTACGCCAAATTAACCCTTACGTGGTATGAAAAGAGAATGAAGGTGATTATGATTCCTGGGGCATTTGAGATTCTGATAAAACTCCAGGTCAACTATCCACAAAAATTCCCCACACCTCTAGTTTAATTTACCAATTAGGAAATTACATATTTGGGGCTAAATTGTCTCTGATTTGTTGGTCTGGAAGAAATAATGTACTTTTAACAACTATAAAAGATCTCTGCTAGGAATATCTTAAATACAGTGAAAATCTGCCTTGACAGTGGACAGTAAGTTAGATTTCATTGTTAGAAATTAGCACCATTAACTAAAACCCTTGTCCATTCAAAATAATATGTATTGTCACATAACACTAAGCTCTGTTATTAAACTGTCACAGATTATTGCTTTAACAGTTTGAAAATGATTTTTTTAGAAAATTGACTTTGTACAATGCCATATTAGAGTCTGTTGATTGATGAGCAAACCAAAAATCAGATGACATTTGCAAAAATAAAATTGGTATCAGTTGAAACATCTGTACCATTTCTCTTATTTAAAGAATATTTTTCATCTGGAAAATGACTGACTACTTCAATTAACCTCATATCACAACCACAAAATAAAGTTGTCTATGGGTGGCTTCTTATTTGCATTTAAATTATTATGTTGCAGTATTTTGTAAGCACAAGCAAACAGAAGATTGCTCTGAATGACATAGGCTTATACACCTGAGAGAGAAATATGTCATCTACAAAATGTAAAAATACAGGTTTTTGTAAATGCCTCTGAAAGGATTATAAGGATCTACAATTTTCCCTCCCTCCTAGAGTTCATCTTTCTAATAATGCTCTAGAAGAAGAAAAGTTCTAATATATTTTCCTTGGAGGGGTCATGAGACAATAAAGCATATTAGGATTTGAAGTATACTGGAGATAAAACTCATGTGATATCCTCAAGTAAAGAGTTGTTCTTTTATTGTTCTTTAATCTTTACTGTTGGCTCTAATTGCCTTTGTAAACTAACTTTATGTTGTAAACTAGTAGTGAACCAGAGATTGAGTTGAGAGGTGGGGATAACAGATGAGATCCTCACTTGTGAGGGCTCCAAGGGCCTGTGAGACAATGGAAAGCGCTGACCTAGCTACCTGGATGGAAACAATGCTGTTGTCATTTTCATGTGCTCCTGTTTAAAAGATGAGTTAACATCCATAAAAACAACTTAGACTAAAGGTTGTCACACTACACCCTGTGGGCCAAATGATGCCTGCCACCTGTTTTATAAATGAAGGTTTCTGGGAACTTGCACTACTACTGCAGAGTAGAATAGTGGAGATGGAGCCCATTTGGCCTACAGAGTCAACAATGTTTAATATTTGATGCTTTACAGAAAAACTTTGCCAAGCCTTGATTTAGACTTAGTAACTTTAGTAAGAAGTTACTGACTGTGCAAATTACCAGGATATTTAAGCTTGTAAAGTATTAAAATACCATAACTATCTGCTTCTTGTGGCAGGGAGGGGGCCAAGGAGAGGTGAAGTGGTTACAATGCTCGTGCATTCATTCCTTCATTCACCAGAGTGATTGTGTGCCCTCTCTGAAACAGGGATAATGCCAGGTACTCAAGATACAGCAGTGACCAAAAAGAGGCATAGTGCCTGCTTTCATGGAGATAGGCATTGGAGTCAAATAGTGTATAATGTTGATAAATATCCCTGCTCTCATGGATCGAGAGGTTAGAGTTTTAGAGTAACCATGGAAGATCTCACTGAGAATGTAACTTTGAATAAAGGATTACAAGACTTGAGGAAGCTAACCATGCTGCTAGAGTTTCTCTCAGAGGAAAGGGGAGTGATGAGATATAGCTGAAGGACAATGTGAGCCAAGATTTTTTTTTTTTAAGTTGAGGAATTAACAGCATGGTTGTATGCTGAGGGGGACAATTTAGTGGAGAGGGAAAAATTGATGTTGCAGGAAATTCCTGGGATAATGTCTTTGAGCAGATAAAAGGGGATTGATCCAGTGTACAACAGAAGGGTCTAGTCTTGGTTTTAGATCCAGGACAGTTTATCTGTAGTAATATAAGAGAACATAGAGTATATGGGGACAGATGCAGGTCACTGTGTAGTCATGGTGGTTGAAAATTGTAGAAGTTCTTTTTTAAAAAACTTTAATTTTTCTTAGTATGTGCAAAGGCCTTGAAGCAAAATAGAGCATAGTATAATCAAAGAATCGAGAGAAGAAAAATATAATCTAACTGTAAAGTAAGCAATACCATAGAGCCAGATGAGGCTGAAGAGGTACACAGGATACAGAGGTCAGCAAGACTAAGAATATGGCAATACTAAACCAGTTAAGAATGGGGTTAAATCAAATTTGCCTTTTTAAAAAAAGATGACTGTGGCTACTGATAGAGATTGGATAGGAGAGTGGGACAAATCTCTGTGGAGAGACCAATCAGGAAGCTACTGTAGTAATTCAGGTGGGAAATGATGGCATCATGGTCTAGAGTAGAGGGAGTGGATAGAAGAGAAATGATCAGATTTTGAGAGCTATTTAGAGGCAGAGTAGATAGACTTACCTCACTTATATTTGAGTATAGAAGACCTTGCCTATGTAAAGACTGAATAGAGAAGAGAGCCTAGGAGTAGATGTGGACACTCTGGAGAAAGGACTGAGATCCTGGTTTAGAACACTGAGTGAAGAAGCTGTGCATTGTTGAAGAAGAGGGTCAAACTTCACAACTGCCTAGCAATGAAGGAGCAGATCAACAAAAATCATATGGTGTGGAAGGGACACTTGCCATTAGATCAGTCCAGCTGAGGCCAAACACTGGTTGCTTCTGATTTTTTTTTTTAATCCTGTAATTATATTGGTTAATTTTATTTCAAAAAATTTGAACTTTTCATTCTCATAATGAGACCAAAGTAAAGATCAAAATCTTATGAAGAGAATGGGTCAGAATATAGCAGGCAGATTGTTGTTTGACATGATGTCAATGGACACTTCAGTTGTCATGTTCTAGGCCCATTACATTGACCTTTCCTCTTTTGAAGTTTCTCTCATGGAACCAAGTGCATTTTATATCTGCATCTGTCTTAAATATGGGTATAACACAGACTCTGTGAGTAGCCTGCAATGTGTTTCCATTCCACATATTGCTAGATAACTCTGCTTATAAAAATCACAAAAATCTTCTTATAAAAATCATAGTACTTGCAGACCCTGTCAAAATAATTACTATTAGATGAAGTTAAGAAATGACTGTAGAAGTACAAGAACAAGAGCTGGTCTTAAGAGTTCCATCCCTTCATCAGTCTAGGAGGGTTGGGATATTAGAGGCGCTTTTGAGCTGAAAACTCAAGGTAAGAAACAAGCCATCCCACTCTGAAAAGGACTGTGTTTCTTACCTGAACAGTGAGAAAAAGGTGTTATATTTTCTAATAAAATCCCACATTAAGTTAGATAAAAACTCTGTCTAACTGTGGAATAGACTTTACTAATGGAAAGATTAATGTGAAAAACTAAATAGGAAAATTTTAGGCACATATTTTCACAATAGAGCTTGCTGTACTTGGGGGAGACTTGTCTTCTTGATTCTAAGGTTAACTTGGGATAAGGAATCTGTGCTTCGGAAACCAGCCCGTTTTTATGTTCTGCCATTTTCCTGATTTTGGTGTGTCTTAATGCCACTGTGTTCTAGTAAAAATTCCTTCAATAGACTACCAGGAGAGCAGACCAGGGAGTGTGAGTGTTTTGTGCATGGGCAAGCACATACAGATGGGGACACTGGTTATTCAGTCATGCTTTCAGACCTGGAGAACAGTTCAGGTTAAAATCTCCAAGTCTGTGGAATGAAGCTTCGGTGGAATTAATCAGAATGTTATTGAAGGAAAAGGGAGATCAAATCTGACTTCCACCGCACTGAGATTTTTGTTGAAGACAGAGAATGAGAGCATAACCTTCGGGTCCAGAGTGGAATACAGAGAGATCTTCCACTGACTATACTAACAACGAAAGCAAGGTAGAGAGGAAACATTGAGCCTCAGCAACCTGTAAGTCAAGACCCTCTCCTTCATCCCTAGATGCTTTTGCTCTGTCGTTGGGATTATGTCCCTTTCTATAACACTGTGACTTCCTTGGATCTCCACAGCCTGATTGTGTTCCCACTCTCTTCTCCGGTCTTTTAGTTTCCCCTACAGAGCTGGTGCATTTCTGTGGTGAGAGAGCAGCTGGAACGTGGGCCTGAAGCTGGTTCAGATATGGCATTCCTTTTAAGAGCAAAAATAACAATTAGTCATATAATACAAACCCAGTACAAAGTGAATAGTTAAAAAGAGAAAAGATATCACTATGAATTAAAATTTTAAGTTGACATATATCCCAACTACCGCAAAATATTATAAATCATAACATTTTATTAACTGCCCAACCCAATTTTATAATACATTTTCCCCTACACTTGGCTGAATTTTGATTGTCTCTTTAAATGACACTGAAATTATAATATTTTCTATGTAGAGATTGGGAAGATACTTTAAACTTTTCTTCAGGATTGTTGATGGTTAAAAAATTATTAATAATTTAGAAAAGTTTAGTAATGTCATATACATTCTTAACATCATTATCAAAATTTGAGAAATATTTAAAAAATATTTTCCTGTAGGAGAAGTAAGATTTCAGGACATTTGATATGGTGTGTGTGTGTGTGTGTGTGTGTATGTGGGTGTGGGTGTATATGTTGACTAATCTTACATACTCTTATTCTTTTACTAGTTTGTCATTGAAGTGTCACTGCATTTGTCATAACATGAGATTTATATCTTCTTCATCAATGTCAACATTTTATATCAAATCAGAAAAGAATTAAAAATTTTTTCAATGTGTGTTAGTTTGATTAACTCCTTTTCATTAATTTACTTGTCAAACAACCCAAGAGCCAATTTATCATATCTATTTGAAATTTAGCTCTTTTTCTTATTGAATTACCACTTTTGAGATGATCTGAAAAAAAAGATTATTACAATGTCCTGTCTGATATCTGAATAATTTGTATTGATTTAATCACTTGGCTTTACTGCATTTTTTTCATACTCCAATAATTGTATTTGAAATTTTCTCATTCATTTAAATTTTTAGTCATTTAATCTAAAAAATTAAGGATAAAAAAGTGTCCTTCATGTATATTGAAATCAGAAGTCAGTAATTTTTCACTTGTTGAAACATTCAAAATATCTTTCTAACTCACTTTTTCATATTGGGATAATTTTAATTTTACTTTTGCAAATTTTGCCAAAGCATCTGACTGAATAAACACACTGGCCAGGGCCCCATCCTAGAGCCTCGGCAGGTAGTTATGCAAACAAAGAGTGCTGCAGCTTTGGCTTTATCATCTTCACCATGAACCCATCTATGATTCTCCCCTTTCCCTCCAGCACTTTCCACTAACAACACACATACACACCCATAACACAACCACACTATTTCTTTTTCTCTATGCCTCTTTTCTGTAGTATTTATCTCCACAGCAATTATCACCATCTAACACACTATATATTTTGCCTATTTATTTATTTATTTATTGTTTCTCTATGCACACTAGAATTTAAGCTTTGTAAAGGCAGATGTGTTCCTTTCCTGGGGCTACCATATAAATACCACAAATGGGTGACTTGAAACAACAGAAATTTATTCTGAGTTGCAGAGGCCAGAAGTTCAAAATCCAGGTGCTGTAGGGCTGATTCCCTCTGGAGGCTCTGAGGGATGCTTCCATGCTTTTCATAGCTGCCAATGGCTGCTTCCAGCCCTTGGCACTCCTTGGTATAGGGCTTCATGAGGTTCAATCTCTGCCTTTGTCCTCACATGGCCTTTTTTTTTAAAAAAATCTGAGTCTCTGTGACTTCTCTTTTTCTGATCCTAAAAAGAATTTCTTAAGGAAATCATAAATCATTGGACTTATAGCTCACCCTAATACAGGGTGGTCTCATCTCAAGATCTTTACCTTAATTACATCTGCGAAGACCCTTTTTTACAAGTAAGTTTACATTCTTATTCCGGGCGAACTTATCTTTTGTGGACCACAGTTCAACTCACTACAGAAGTTGTAATTTTTCTGTTATGCTCCCTGATGTGTCTCCAGCATATAGACCAGATCCTGGAATGTAGTAAGTGCTAAATAACTGTTTGTTGAAGGAATGCATTGAGAGCCTATAGTGCCAGATGCTGAAGTAGGTACTTAGAGCACTGTAATTTAAATATTCCCTAACTATAATTTATCTTCTCTTCTCAATTCACATATAAATTTTTTTTTTCAAATTTTTATTTTAGGTTCAGGAGGTACATGTGCAAGTTTGTTACATGTATATATTGCACGATGCTGAAGTTTGGGTTTCTATTAATCTTGTCACCACGATAATGAACATAGTACCCAGTTGGAAGTTTTTCAGCCCTTGCCCCCTCTCTCCCTCCCCCTTTTTTGAGTTCCTCATGTCTACTGTTCCCATTGTTATATATGTGTGTATGCAGGTTTTAGCTTTCACTTATAAGTGAAAACATGCAACATTTGGTTTGCTCTTTCTGCATTCATTCATTCAACAGCTTATGGCTGCATCCACGTTGCTTCAAAAGATGTGATTTTGTTCTTTCTTGTGGCTGTGTAATAGTCCACAGTATATATGTACCATATTTTCTTTATCCAATCCACAGTTGATGGACACCTAGGTTGGTTCCATGTGTTTGCTATTGTAAATAGTGCTATGATAAACATACAAGTGCAGGTATCTCTTTGGTAGAATGGCTTATTTTCCTTTGGTATATACCCAGTAATGGGATTGCTGGGTCAAATAGTAGGTCTAATTTTAATTCTTTTGGAAATCTCCAAACTGTTTTCCACAGGGTCTGAACTAATTTTCATTCCTGCCAACAGTGTACAACCATTCCCTTTTCTCTACCGTCTCTCCAACATCTGTTATTTTTTTACTTTTCCATATAGTAGCCATTCTGATTGGTGTGAGATGGTATCTCCTTGTGGTTTTGATTTGTATTTCTCTGATAATCAGTGATATTGAGTATTTTTTCATGTTTATTGGTTGCTTGTATGTCTTCTTGTGAAAAGTGTCTGTTCATGACATTTTCCCACATTTTAATGGGGTTATTTGGTTTTTTTTCTTATTGATTTGTTGAAGTTTCTTACAGATTCTGGATATTAGGCTTTTGTTGAATGCATAGTTTGCAAATATTTTCTCCCATTCTGTAGGTTGTCTGTTTACTTGGTTGATAGTTTCTTTTACTGTTTAGAAGCTCTTCAGTTTAATTAAATCCCAATTTTCAATTTTTGTTTTTGTATGCAGTTGCTTTTAGGGACTTAGTCATAAAATCTTTGCCTAGGCCAATGTCCAGAAGAATATTTCCTAGGTTTTATTCTAGGATTTTTATAGTTTGAGGTCCCACATTTAAGTCTTTAATCAATCCTGGTCAATTTTTGTATGTTGTGAGAGGTATGGGTCCAGTTTCATTCTTCCGCATGTGGTTAGCCAATTTTTCTCAGCACTGTTTATTGAATAAGGAGTCCCTCCCCCCATTGCTTATTTTTGTTGACATTGTCAAAGATCAGATGACTGTAGGTGTGCAGCTTTATTTTGGGGTTCTCTATTCTGTTTCATTGGTCTTTTGTCTATTTTTGTACCAGTATCATTCTGTTTTGGTTACTGTAGCTGTGCAGTATAATTTGAAATCAGGTGATGCCCCGTTTTTTTTCTTTTTCTTTAGGATTGCTTTGGCTATTCTGGTCTTTTTTTGTCTCCATTTTACATTTTATAGTACGTTTTTCTAATTCTGTGAAAAATGACATTGGTAATTTGATAGAAACACTGTTGAATCTGTACATTGCTTTGGGCAGTATGGACATTTTAATGATATTAGTTATTCAAAGCTATGAGCATGAAATGTTTTTCCATTTGTTTGTGTTGTCTATCATCTGTCATTTATTTCAGCAGTGTTTTGTAGTTCTCCTTGTAGAGGTCTTTCACCTTCTTGATAGTCCTAGGTATTGTGTGTGTGTGTGTGTGTGTGTGTGTATTTATGTGCATGCATGTGTGTGTGTGTCTATTATTAAGTGAGATTGTGTTCTTGATGTAGCGTTCAGGTTGAATGTCACTGGTATATAGAAATGCTACTGATTTTTGTACATTCATTTTGTATCCTAAAACTTTACTGAAGTCATTATCAGGTCTAGGAGCCTTTTGGTGGAGTCTTTAGGTTTTTCTAGGTAAAGGATCAGATTGTCAGCAAAGAGAAATAATTTTACTTCCTCTTTTCCTATTTGGGTGCCTTCATTTCTTTCTCTTGCCTAATTGCTCTGACTAGGATTTCCATTACTATGTTGAATAGGAATGGTAAGAATGGGCATCCTTGTCTTGTTCCCATTCTTAAGGTGAATGTTTCCAGCTTTGCCTGTTCAGCATGATGTTGGCTTGGGGTTTTTCATAGGTGACTCTTATTATTTTGGGATATATTCCTTTGATGCCTAGTTTGTTGAGGGTTTTTATGATGAAGTGATGTTGGATTTTGTCCAGTGCTTTTTCTGTATCTATTAAGATGATAATATGGTTTTTGTTTATAATTCTGCTTATCAATTCACTATAAGTTCTTTGAAGATGAAAACTCTGTCTTTTATGGTGTTTGTACATTTTGAATTTCTTAATACTGTGTATGTAGCTGACAACACATAAATAGATATGCAAATGAGTAAGAGAGTCATTTGGGATCACTGCTGATTTAACTTATCTTGCTATGAAAGCATTGTTCCTCTTTCCCATGCTTGGTAATATATCCTTTTGGAAGAAACACTCTTGCCAAAAAAGGATGGCATTTTTACATCCAAGAAAAATATTCTTTGCTCAAGAGTATAAAAATGTATGAAAGAAATATGTAAATAAAATCCTATATATAAAATCTAATATCAAAGTTTAATGATGAAATTTGTCAAGATGATTATAAAATATCACAGTTACTTAAACTGCATATTATATTCATGTTTCTTGCCATTTGTATACTAAAAACTTACAATGATTTGAATGTGCAAAATCAAAAATCGGGAGAAAAGATAGATCAGAGTCTATTACAGATAATTTATCCTTTTACCTCTATAAATGTTTGCTAGAAATGCCAAAGGCTCTAATTTGTCTATTTAAATTTACTTCAAAAAAGCATTCCCCAAGTTACCTATTTACTCTGTTATCTCTATAAATCAGGAAACTCTCCAGGCTTTCTGCTGTGAATGTTGTATGGAATTGATAGAACAATTTCTTTTTTATGTTGTACTCATTGACCATTTAGTTACTTAGACAATAAAGTTAGAATGACAAATTCTAAGTCCCAAAATATGAAAGAAAATTCACTCGTTTTCAGAACAAAACTTAGCATCACACTCTCTTGAGTAAAATCTCACTAGAAAAAAAGATATAGAAAACACATTATAGCATTTGAAGTCTGCTACCTCATATCCATTTATCTGCTTTCTAATTTATTACAAAATAAATGTGCAATTAAAATATGACTTTCCTTAACCTTTTCATAATTATAATTATTATGAAAAATATGTGTAAAATATACATGTTATATTCCTTTTTTCTATACTACCAGCAGCCACTCCCACTCATGTACTCATATGAGAAGGGAAGAGCTTTGGATATCATATAGAACATTTTCAGATAAAAGAACTTAGGTCCAGAAAAGCTAACTCTTTTGCTGGTGACTAAACATACACATACATGCACTGACACACACATTAAGCTACTGAGTTGATAGCAAAAAAAAAATAAAAATAAAAATAAAAATTAAAAAAATGCAACTTTATATTCAAGCAAAATTATGTAAAAATGTCTAATTCTGTACTGAAAGTATCTCATATGAAATGGCTCCTTCATATAACATCACTCAGTATTCAAAAGCAAAGCATAACAACTAAGAAAGTTACTTCCCCCAAACCCCCCCACAAAAAAATGAAAAAAAGAAATGTACCTATTGTGGACTAGCTGATTGGATACCATGGCCACAGCCCTGATTCTCAGTAAAGACATAGTTTCAAGAATGTCATTCAGATGCTTTCTTAAGTATGGATGTTGTTATTTTTAGCAAAAGAAGCCTTTTGTCCTTGTCACATCAAAACACAAAGAATTCCATAAGTCAGTGCCAGTCTTTGTTTTTAATGCCTAAATATCTGGTCACATATATATTTATGTTATGTAAATGTTATTGCCTTGTTTTTCAGAATAAGAATTTAGAACATTAGAAATTGACTTTTATAATGCAATTTTTTTCAAACTCTTTTTGGCTTTTCTTGACATCTCAAAATTTGTTTCAATTTAGGCAATGGAATTGGACTAGTCAATTTAATTTATCTTTGCTAGCCAATTTCACCTCTCAGATTCCAGGGAACAAAGCCAAACTATAAGATACCTACTGAAAACATTTGTAAGAAATGATTAACAGCAGACTGTCAACAAGCATATAAAATGAAACATTTTTATCACAAGCTTTATAAGTTTTTTGAAAACTTTGTTCATTTAATTCTGAAAGCATGCCTCTTTTGTAATTATGAAATACAGAAATGTTTGAAATTCCCCAGTCATCTTGGCTCACAAATAGAAACATTTGGTTGCGTTTGGTTCACAAGCACACAGGGGCCCGTCTGCTTTTGGTTCTGTGTAATGCCCATACTATTTCTTGCTTTTTTTTTTCCACAATAAGTATGTGGGTGCTAGAATGTTATTGAAATATTTTACAACACATGAATCTAAGATGAACACTCTGCTATGGTTGCAGTTACAGTGCAAACCCCATCAAGTTGCTAGCATTGGACTGATAGACAAGGTAGGAGCAGCCAGAATTTGAGTTCTTGTTAGGAATTGCAAGGGAGAAGGGGCTATGTTCAGGGGCCAGAGAACTGTCCTGCAGGCTGAAGGTTGTTATTAATTTAACCAAAGGGCACAGTGGTTTCTGGGCCCACACAAAACTCCACCTTCTCCCATTAGAAGTCAGCGTCCTGTTGATGTGACCACCTGCTTTATTATTCGGGGTTTTCTGCCATCTAAGACCTGGGCTACTCACCTGGATTTTTGAACTCTTGCTTTTGCACTGATACCTCATTCAGAATCAGATCAACTGCCTTTCCATCTTTGTCTGTGGGGGCCAGAAGTACAGAGGTCTTATAGGTGAGCTTTTATTCTTTCTTCCAGAAAGAGTATCCTATAACTGTGTCAGTGAGGAAGTGAAACACAACCTCCTCTGTTTGAAACACAAAAGGAATTTAGAGAGGAGTAAAATACAAGGCTATTTAATTATTCCCTTTAATAAGTAGCAGCAGGCCCACCAAAGAACATGTTAATCTTACTTGGTGATAAATTTCCCTAAGGAGAAGAGTGATCTGATTGAAAGAAGACCCAAGGGCAGGAGGGAGGGAAGGTTGTAAAGGAAGGATGTGGCTCTGTGTAACCAGAATAAAAGCAGGCTGCCTTAGGGAGATGTGAGAAATACCCTGGCACCCTCCTGCTACAAGAGACAATCCTCATAGCTGACTCTTGCCATGGTTAAAATAATTGGAACAAAAATATTAAAAAGGAAAACGCTCCTAGCTGTACTGGTTGGAATCCTCAGGCTTGGAGGAGGAGCTGAGTAATCCCTGCAGTGTCCCGAAAGCAGGAATCCTGAGCAGATTCAGGCCAATTTGTGTGATATTCCCAGGGATTCCCTCCCTATTTTGAGCAGAGGAATGGACTTGGATAGGGCAGCATGTTCCTGTGAGTTGGCAGGCACCCACTGAACAGAATAACTGATTTGGTACCCAGACTGCAGATGCCAGCTGAATTGCCAAGCAGATACTGCCTGAGGGAAATACCTGCTGAAGTTGAAGTGATCACTACTTGGATGGGTTAAACATTTACCAGTATCAACTAGTATTATACATAGTGTTTTAGTTTTTCTGAAAATGTACGTGCACATGAGAACAATAAGTATTAAAATGAAACTCCCAGTCCCTCTCCAGAGGCACAACCATGGTTACCAATTTCTTATATAAAGTATACATATAAAAGCTTATATAACCTTTTATTTTACTTATTAAATACTTGCATTGATTACTTTAGAATGGGCAAGTAAAAATTAATTGTAATAATTGTAATCACTCTCATACATTTTCTTATTCCTGAATATTTGCTTTGTTTTAAATTTTAGCAAGTATGAACCTTATGCTAGTCAAGGAAAATTAATCTGTAAATATTTCTGTTGGAATCTCAGATTTATAATTAAAAATTATATAAGGTATGTTACATAATTTCTAATCAAAGATTTAGATTAAACAAATATGTTTGTGCACTTATTACATCGTCAACATTGTCCTGTGCCTCACTCAATACGTGAACTTATTTGATGTAAGTCCACTAAATTTCACCGTAGAAACCAAAGAGAAAAAGTTCTGGGGCACATATATGGCATTCTTGTGAATCTTTCTGAGAGTGCTCTCTTACCTGACATGATTAGGATATCTTGAGAGGTAAGCAGGGAAACCTTCAGGGCAGTGCCATTTGCAGCTAGGTCTTTGAGAATAAGAATGAATTCTTATTCAATACGCTGGTGCCACAGTTAGGGCTAAAATACCTTTAGAGACCTGTCATCTCTAATAATAATAGCCATTTCTGATTTGTTAATCTTCCCTGCATTTTTCCCTACAATTTTAGGTCTAAATCTTTCATGTAAACACACTCCTTCATGCTGAATCCTGCTCAAATAACTGCCAAGATGTTAGTTTAGTAATCCTGAAATAGAAGATTGGCTCCTATGCTAAGATAATTCTTGGGAGAACCTCTTCTTTTAATGAATGCCTGGTTCTTCTCAAACCCATGCCAAGAATAATTCTTACCATATCATTTCTTCTCAAACCCATGCCAAGAATAATTGGTCACCATATCATTTCTTGCTATTCATCCCTTTTAAAACTAAGAAACAGGCTGGGTGTGGTGGCTCATGCCTGTAATCCCAGCATTTTGGGAGACCAAGGCGGGTGGATCACCTGAGGTCAGGAGTTCAAGACCAGCCTGGCCAACATGGTGAAACCCCGTCTCTCCTAAAATACAAAAATTAGCCAGGCATGGTGTCACATGCCTGTAGTCCCAGCTACTTCAGAGGCTGAGGCAGGAGAATCACTTGAACCTGGGAGGCAGAGGTTGCAGTGAGCTGAGATCACACCATTGCACTCCAGCCTGGGCAACAAGAGCGAAACTCTGTCTCAAAAACAAAACAAAACAACTAGGAAACATTAAAGCTTCCAAGGAATTGAGCGTTAAGTGGGGTCTAACATTTAATATGACTGCAGAGTAACTCCTCTTTACTAAGTCTTTTTACTAGTTTTTCCCTTACTCTCAAATAAGTAGTTTAAATTAGATGGGTAAAGCAAATGGGAGAGTATTGCTACTTTTTCAGTCATATTTATACAAATGAATTATATAATATTAATTGTTCACAATATTCCTTGTAATTTATAGCACTGTGAGCAGTATAAATAATTTGATAAGCACTGAACCTGCTCAGCCTTTGTAATGTCTTGTCAAGAGTGGATTGAGAACTGTGACATGATGTTAGGAAATGGAGATTTACAAGCTTACTGAAGAATATAATTGAGGCATTAGGAGTGCTTTTCTGATCAGATTAATGTTCAGTTTTATTTTCAATCTTATCAAGTGAGTGTTAATGAGAAATTTAGTTGGCTCCAGTAAAATCATTATTTTTTCCTATGAAACATATGAAACCTGAAATAATAGTCTGTTTCATTTTTATGGCTTCAGAATTCTAGACAATGTAAATATTTAACCAATAAATATTTTGATGCATTAAATCAGCAAAATATCATTTATAATTGCTGCATCTCTCTTCCAAATAACTAGAACCCAATTTCCAGTTTCATTTTTCTCACATAAACATGAAACCATTTCTTATAGTCTTTAAACATTTCTACATGAGTGGCTAGAACATATACTGCCTTATGTTTAATTGTATGAGACCTGAACTTATTTAGTGAATATTTTGAAAAGCAGTTAAAGAAAAAAGATGATGAAGTATTAATGGCTCCCTTCCTCCAAGTAGAAGATAAGAGTTATATGGTCATGGAGTTCCTTTCTAAGGGGATGTATTAGTTTTCAATTTCTGCACATAAAGTCACCCCAAAACTTTGTGGCTTAAAACAATAATATTTTATTCTCTCATGGTTTCCGTGAGTCAAGAAATTGAACGAGGTAGAGTAGAGATAGCTGGTCTCTGTTATGTAATATCTAAAGCCTTAGCTGGAAGACTCTAAAGGTTGAGGGCTGAGATCATCTGAAAAGTTGTTCATGTCTGGTGGTTGGTGCTGGCTGTGGGCTAGAGACTTGAGTTCATCTCCATGAGTTCTCTCCTTGAGGGTTAGTTTGAGCTTCCTTATAGCACAATAGCTGATATCTAAGAGCAAGCATCCCCAAAGAGAGTAAGAACCTGTTAGAATCCGTGTCGCTTTTATGCTTTGGCTTGGAAACCACAGAGCATCACTTCAACCACATTTCATGGGTTGGATCAGCAACAAGCCTCCTCCAATATTCAAAGGAAAAGAACATAGATCCAACTCATAGATTCCACCAGTCACAACGTAAGATAGCATAAGAAGATCTGTATATTAATTTTTGGAAAATACAATATGCTATGGGAGGAGTGGAGGTAGGTTTAGCTCATGCCAGGTTAGCATTTTATTAAGTGAGACATGAAAGCTTAGAGCTGGAAGTGATGAAGGGAGCAGGGTTAGATGGGGTGAGAATTTTACAGACTGTGGATATAAAGGGGTTGTATTAGTCAGTTTTCACACTGTGATAAAGACATACCTAAGACTGGGTAATTTATAAAGAAAAGAGAGTTAACTGACTCACACTTCCACAGACCTTGGGAGGTCTCAGGAAACTTACAATCATGGTGGAAGGGGAAGAGGCATGTCTTACATGGTGGCAGGTGAGAAGAAAACGAGTGAAGAGTGAAGGGGGAAGAGCCCCTTAGAAAACTATCAGATCTCATGAGAACTCACTCACTATCACAAGAACAGCATGGGGGAAACCACCCCCATGATCCCGTTACCTCTACCTGGTCTTTCCCTTGACACAAAGGGGTTATGGGGATTATAATTTTAAGATGAGATTTGGGTAGGGGCACAAAGCCTAACCATATCAGGGACAGAGAGAGGAGAAGTGAGGAGTCTGACATTATGAGATGGATTTTGAGGGAGTAACAGAGATATTTAAGGGGGATATTTATAGAGCTTTGCTGTATGGAATGTGAGGTAAAAATTGTTTCTCTGTATTTTTATAATCTTTAGAGAAAACATCCCACTGGGTTGTAGAGTTGGATCTATTTTTGGACAAAATACAGTAAGCTGCTGAATATGGCTTCTATGTAGAGGAAGGGAAAAAGTAGAGGCCTACTAAATCTAGGTTACATCTGTTACATCTGCTTTCAGTAAAACTTAGTAATAAATGTGGCTGTCGTGGACTTATGTTTGGTGGTTCCTAAATGTCAGTGCAAAGACTGAAGCCAGTCCATGGTAAAATTTTCATTGGCAAGCTCTGAAATCAGAAATTAGACATCATGAATCTTTCACAAAGCTAAATTTGTTCAATTAAATGAAATGATCTTCATTGTGAGTTTATATCCTTCTAACCTTTTTAGTTTTAGAATAATCTTTTAAAAAATGAAATGATGGTGTTTTGGATTTTTAACTGTCCATATTTGGAAAACTAAAAAGTTGCTAGCCTCCATACTTTAGTTTCTAAAACCCTGGAATGCAATCTCTAAATTGCAATGTGTTTGGGGACAAAAAAAAATTCAATCCCTTTGCATTAGGCATTTTTATTGATATTGGATGTAAGAGGATAGTATAAATTTACCCAAATACACAGAAAAATAGTTTCTTTACTCTTTATAATCCCAAAGGAATGTTCCTTATTTTTTCTTATATTTACTGTCAATATCTATCATAAAAGTTGATGTTACATGAAAATATTAATATAAATGTTACAACATTATCTTTAGGTTTGTTGTGAGGATTAAATAAATTAATATTTATTAAGAACTTCAAATCATGCCTAGCACATAGCATGGACTCAAATATTGCTAATGATATTGACAATTATTTTTTGAAATTGCTCTTCTTCTGTAACACTCAATTTATGCCATTGGCATAAATGTTTTGAGCTAGACAAGATATTGCTTTATTCAGAGTTACCCTGGAATAACTTGTTTCTTTAATCATAACTGGGTACATTTTTTTTACCTATTTAAGCTTTAAAATATCCAGAAATAAAACAAGAGGAAAAAAGAAGAAATTAAAAACAACAATAAAATAAAACCAATTTTTCAGAAAGCCAAAAGATAACAAAATAAACTTTAACTAAAAAGGTCTTTTTAGAGAAGAAATATTCTGATCCACCTCATAGCCTAGATTCAGTCATGGGAAAGGGCAGCCAAGAATATCTTAAGTGATATCCTGGGCTTTGTTTCTTGATTCAAGTAGTTTTCACTTTATTATGGTTATATATTCTTTTAATCTGTATATCTGTCTATTCATCCATTTATTTGTTTGACAAAAATTAAGTATCTGTGTTTGAGAGACACGAAGATAAATAAGATATCTACATCCCTCCAGGAAAATGTAGCATCTATTTTATAATACTTATGAATATTACTGAAGAACTAATTATAAAATAAATTAAAGCATTTATCAAATTTAAATAAATTAAAGCATTTATCAAATATTTATCAAATATAAATTATATTAATATGAGTTTACATGACCACCTATAATGATAGCAATTACAAGTTCCCTCTTACACTTTTATCTGCCCTTCCCTCAAAAGATGGAGCTAACTACCTAGCTACTGGGCTGAAAATATGAAGTTATTAGCCTTGGTGCATAGTAGGTTGGTGATCTTGGGTCTGAGGTGTATGACTTTTGTCCAAGGACATTGTAAGATATGCAGAGCAAAAATCAGAAAAGTATAATCTTTTAAATGAATCATGAAGAAAGAACCAAAAATGTCAAGAACTCTTAATAAAAATAACATTTAGGATAGATACCATCAGACCAATTCTGTACTCTGTCTATACTATTTTGAAAATCTTCCTTAAAGAAGCTTTAACTCTGGTGTTTGAAGTGGCTCGTACAATGAAAATAGGTTTAAATGCTTATTAATCACATGTAAATTAAACATATAACTTTTGTGTTATAATCATAAAGTGGATTTGCTTTTCTTCATGTTTCTTCTTAAAATAATACGAAGCAAATAAATGAAACAAAAATATAGGTGTCCTCTGCTAGGTCTACATTTATATAAGGAAAACCAGAAAGATAACATAAAAATCCCCCTAAATCAGGTCTATAGAGAAACAGATTTGCTGAATTTAGAGAGTAGATAATGCATGTAATCTCAAATATAAAATATAGCAGGTGACTTTTTATGGGGAAGTTTTTTCTTAATGTTGATAGTAACATATCTGTACTTGACATTAATTAATCCATATCGTAAAGATTTGAACCAGAAAATCAGGCCCACTTGGTCATAGAGATAGTCAAGGAATGGGCTCTCCACTTACAATTTGATGTGAATCGTCTACTTATCATGTCTCATTGTTAAACCAGATAGCTTGGTAGATTCTTTATCATGTGTGTTTCTAATATAACCGGAAAACCTGTCATATAGTCTTACATTCTCTCTCACACATGTGTGCATGCGCACACACAGTCGCACACACAGTCACACACACGTATACATCATTCTGACAGTGCCCTAACTTTCAGAATACAAGGTTGAATCCTCTGCCACATACTAGTAGTATAATCCTGGATGAGTTACTTACACTTACTTTGTGTCAGTTTGAGAATGAAATGAGAGAATATGTGTAAGACACCTGGCACACAATAGTGAGCATTCAATAAATGTTAACTATAACTAGGTGACAAATTGGGGCCCAAGAAGATTGTAACTTGCTCAAGGTCATTAAGGTAGTTTGTGGCTAGTCAGGATTAGAATCCACATAATGATTCTCAATTCAACCTTCTTTCCTTTATGCTAAGTTATCTCACTAATTGGCAGCTCTTTCCTGGGTCGTTAATTTTCCATATATGAAGGGTTTGCCTTCCCAAGTAAGTTGTAAGCATCTCAAAAGTTAAAAGCATGGGTTAGTGATATCTTCATCAACCATAGGTTCTAATGGAGAGTTCTTGATATTGTAGGGGCTCAGCATTTATTTGTTAACTGTGAGCTTTCAACTTCACAATAATTAACCTGAAATTGTTTTATTCATCCCATTTTTCTCATTCTCTCTTTGGTAGTTCTGTATATAGGAACAGCAAGCCATTATAATTCTAAGCACAAAATTAGAATTGCACTGTGCACAACTACCATCCTCTCCCTCTGTAACTCCTCAGAGAAAAGCATACAATTTTCTACTATATTTCTGCAGTATGAAGAAAATAATTTAATATACCTATGCTTTGGTTTCTCCATATATAGAACTTATATATAGCATTACTCAATCACCAAAGAATTCCATTATAATTTAGCTTATTGTTATGTAAATTCAGGTATAACCCAGGCCACAATATGATTCCAAGAATATAACAAGTACCTATAGGGAAAACCTGGTAGAATAATTCAAGACTGGGAATTATTTTTAGCTTTGGATGACTTTTATATAAAGGAGCTCCACTCACAATACATTAGTGGCACTATTAACTACACTCACTAGTAAGCTAATATTTGAGGTACATTTTTTACATCTCTTTGAGAGTATATCAGTGTATCAAGCCTTACAAATTACTACCTTGATTATTTTTTGAGCTACTCTTTTTTTTTGAGATGGAGTCTCGCTCTGTCACCCAGGCTGGAGTGCATTGGCACCATCTCGGCTCAATGCAACCTCTGCCTACTGGGTTCAAGTGATTTTCCTGCCTCAGCTTCCTGAGTAGCTGGGATTACAGGCACGCGCCACCATGCCTGGCTAATTTTTGTATTTCTAGTAGAGACATGGTGTCACTATGTTGGTCAGGCTGGTCTCAAACTCCTGACCTTGTGATCTGTCTGCTTTGGCTTCCCAAAGTGCTGGGTTTACAGGCGTGAGCCACCACGCCTGGCCCTGGAGCTACTCTTAAGAGTCAACCTAGCGTATCCTTGTAAAGCAGTTGCCTAAACAAGCTTCCTCTTAAATATGCCTTTGAAAAATATAAATTCCTATCAGTATCTGCATTTCATTTTGAAGATCTTATCAGCTTTCAGCAGCAGGTATGCGTATCCTGTAAGTTTCAGTATTTTCTTGATGCTCAGGATGAACTGAATATCTACACAAGGGAGCCTCTGGGAAGTCTGACTAACTGGACTACTTGGATTGGTTTGTCCTCACGAAATGTAAGGCTTACAGTCTGTAGGCTGTTACCTAGCTCCTGACAGCTATCTCCCCACCGCCGCCCACACCAGATTTTTAGTCCTGAGCTGCATACCCAGGAATTCTCCTGTTTCCGTGAATCAGGAAGGATATAGCAAGTTACGAAAGAAGGAAAGAACTTGCTGAGCCTTGCCTTTCAAGGGATATCAGGAAGTTACTCAAAAGACAACAAAGTGCTCTCTACACAAAAGTGCTGGAAGAACTGCGGTTACATTCCCTTGAGGAAAGGAAACTTTAAGATGATTTGGAAATAGCCAAATGTAATCACATAACAATTTTGAAGTTTGTTGGCATGCGACACTCCTCTAGGAATTCTTGGTTTCCAGCTGGGTCTCATTGGCAACAAACAGAATTCCCTAAGCCTTATTAGGAGCCTGACATTTTGTTTGAGAATCAAAACTTTTCTGTTTGAAAACTAGAGCCAAACTCAGTTATATAAAAACAGGCATATAAGAGAAAGAGCAAACAAGGAATGCTATTATATCATATATATGCAGAACATAATAGTTTGAAGAGGGAGACTTCTCGATGGACCAGAATAAATACTAGAATATAATACACAACTCAGTTATACAAAGGTAAAAATGAGTTACTGGCCCTTCAGGATGGGTATCACGAGAGTTCATTAATTTAAATAAGAACTCCTAATATGCATGTAGCAGTTTATCAGTTAGAGGGTGCTTTACATGGGTCGCTTTTCACAATAGATAACTTAGGGCAAGTGAAGGCCTGGGTCTGAAAACATATTCTGCAAAATAAGCCCATCACTGTTAAAACCTGACAAATGCTAAGGACTCCACAGCTACAGCAAATGGCTTCTATAGTTGAATAGTCTTTCAATCAAGTTAGAAAAATGGGTGTCCTTCTTCAATGCATAGCATGTTGGAAACTCAGGATACTTTAGAAAGTCTCTTGGTCCAGCACTCCGACTTGTGAAAGACAAATATTGTCATACAATGCTTTGGCTGTTCTCTTATTTCTTGCTAACCTAAGGTATAGTGGGTATTAAACTCTTTTAGCTTCTTGAAGATGAATTAATTCCCAACCTCACTGTAATAATTGCTGAACATGGGAAGTTTTGGGGTCTGAGTTTTAATTCCAAGTAATTCATTATGTCTGTCATTGTCTGTGGTAGGTTGCTTGCCCTCCACTGTGCCAGTATCATTATCTGTGACTTGAGACAAATGGTAAGGACAGGTTGTCTGAGTCTCAGCACTTGGGTGGCAGATGTGACAGAGATAGATAAATTGGCCAGAATGAGTATTTTAAACCAGAATGCTGTCCCCAAGCCCAGTATGGGACCATCTACAGTGTGGAAGGCAGCTCAGACGTCGGTCAGTTTGTTCAGGAGACTACACATTATGATCTGCTGAGCTGTTCTTCATCATCTTCACTTGAAAATGAGGGGTGGCTATTTTTAGGCTGTCAGCCTGAGATTTGAATTCTATAGTGATTAGGTGGTCAACTGGCTGCTCTCTGCAGACTGCTCAGGGGCTGTTAGAGCTACACAATTGCCCTAAAGTTAACAGGAGCAAATAGCCTCACCAAACCAGCCTTGAGTCATTCCTTTAAGTGAGGGTGATTAGGAGGGGCAGCTATTTTTAAGAAAGAAATCCAATAATCAGTTGGTTCAGAGACTCAAAATTATTTATCATGGCATTTCCCAATGTCACCTTTCCTCACCATCACTTTATTGGCATTAGGCTTTGAGACATGGTTCTCACCAGCAAGATGGTTATTTTTATGTCTTATCAAAGTCTCTAACAGATCCTATGACACGCACATGTTAGAAAGGAGAATAAAGCAACAATTGTGTAAAGCAATACTACAGTGGGAAGAAGAGACAGGAAGATTATGTTGCCATGCTCAATTTTAGTTTAATATAAATTGTTAATGTCTTTGTCTCAATCACTGTATAGAAATAAAATATTTTCAGATTAAAAGATCCTAGATCTTCATTGAATCCTACCTCTCTTAACCTCAGCCTTTCTGGAAAACAATACGAACTCCAAACTGTAATTCAAGCTCTAAAATAAAAGGCTGGGCTGTGATCCAAAGTGTTTTCAATATTTCTCTGGTAGATTGTTACTGGTTTTTCATGAAAAGCACTTAATTCAAATATTATTCTTCCATCTTTTAATGTTTTAGTCAACAGTAAATGATACTCTCTTCTGATATACTCCTCTCAAAGTGGTAGAAGAGTTTGTGGCAAATTGCCATTTCAACCATTTATTCTGCTCCAATAATGCAGTATTGAATACACTGAAGCTGGGAAAAATTAACTAAACTACTTTTATGCACTTTCAAAAGAAGCAACAGTAAAACTTGGCAAAGTAATAATAGTGAAATTTATTGCTTCTCAATAGACTAATATACTTAATAATATCCTAGAAAATGCTGCACTTTGAAATGTTAACATATAAAAGTGTATATCTTAAATTAAAAATAGCTGTATAGTCCAGGGTGGTTATTTATACTTTACATAGTCTATATTCTTTGTGAGATTTGGGTTTAAACACATCTGAGTTCAAATCCTGAGAAGACTGCACAGTAAAGAAGGTTTAAATGGAGGGAAGGAGGAAGGGGGGAAGAGGGAAAGTAGGCATAGAGGAAGAAGAAAAAAGGAGATAGGTAGAAAGGGGAAAGGAAGATGTCAGGGAGGAAGGAGAAATACCTCAAGTCCATGAAGGGTTGGTGCTGAAGGATACCTTCATCATTAAGTAAAGGGCGAATTGCATTGTGTTTAAAAGCATGCCCAGATACGGCCTGGTGCAGTGGCTCATGCCTGTAATCCCAGCACTTTGGGAGGCCGAGGTGGGTGGATCACAAGGTCAGGAGATCGAGACCAGAAACCCTGTATCTACTAAAAATACAAAAAATTAGCCAGATGTGGTGGGGGGGTGAGGGAAGAAATGTAATCCCAGCTACTCGGGAGGCTGAGGCAGGAGAATGGCGTGAGCCCTGGAGGCAGAGCTTGCAGTGAGCCGAGATCCCACCAATGCATTCCAGCCTGGGAGTCAGAGCGAGACTCCATCTCAAAAATAACAAAACAAAACAAAACATGCCCAGACACAATCCTAAAGCATGCCCAGATACAATCTTAATGCAAAATTTTATCAGATGGAGAAGTGTTAAAAGCTGGAATAAATAAGAAAAGGAGTTCATGAAATGTGTTCAAAGAAATTTTAAAAATAACTCAGGTACAGAATCTGTTAAAGCAACAAAGTAGATACATGACTCTTCTTAATCTTCCACACATCACTCCATGGCATTAAGTTAACACTGCCTTTGTCTCCTCTGAGTTGAGACAAATTTCCTGAGAGAAGGTTGAGGTTCCCTGGACACTTTAAGGATCTGTTTGTGCCTCATGGGTGCAGTTTGTAAAAGTTCTTTGCATAGATATGTCAGCATATTAGTGCATTGTTTGGCTCCAAGTGACCTTTCCTCCCTGCATTTCCTCATTTGCCATTCATCCTCTTGCTTCCCTTAGTCTGCCATAATAGTCCCTGAGGTATAGCATAAGTGCTTCTAGGGCACTCCTCTAACTGCACAGTTATTGTTAGTACACAATTAAAGGACTTGGATATTGAAAAATGGTAATGTTTGGAATCCTGCAATCTCATTCCTTAGGGGCAGGGAACAATTAGAACACCTGAAAAAGGGTCAGAGTCCAGAACCAGATTCAGGAGAGAGTTCAGCTTTCATTTGGGTTGGCCCATTTTTCAGTGCCTCCCACATGAGCTGTCAGTTGCTAGAATTGCAGAGTATTTCAAGGAAAGGGGCGGCTAAGCAGAGATGAAATCTTTAGACAGATGAGGCCCAAAGAGGAAATTATGCAGAAGCCAAATGGCTAGAAATGCTACTGAGGATTGAAACCTAAACTATAAGTGAAGGTCTCTTCCCTAAATGATACACTCAGACTTCACAATAAGCTAATAAGGTGGTTCAGTAAAGAAAATGTGAGTCAGATGGAAGAGCAGACAATGTAGAAGGTGGGTAAGATATATCTATGGTATTAGCTTGGGTGGGGTTTTTGGTATTGATGCCATTGTGTTGGGAGTACAGCAGAAGGACAAAGAGCTCCTTTAGCAACTTGGCCTGCAGTCAAATAGACCACCGTTGAAATCTGAGCTCCACTGCCTTCCTTACCTGGGACAAATCACTTACCCTCCCAGTCTCCTCATCTGTAAAAAAAGAATAATAATAATAATTGTTACCTTTGGAAAATTACCTTTCTCTTCTTTACCTTTAACCTTTTTCTCTCAACTAGATACTTTCCATGAGACTCAAAATACATTCAACTATCTTCTGTATTAAAAACAAACAAAACAAAAACCTCACCCTCAACCACTTACTCCCCTATGTTAGGGTTTCTCTTGAGATTTGGGACTAGATAATTCTTTACTTTGGGGCTGTTCTGTGCGTTGTAGGATATTTAGCAGCATTCTTTACCCATGAAAACATTGTGTCCCTCACCCCACAAGTTGTGGCAATCAAAGTTGTCTCTAGACATTGCCAAATGTCTCCTGGAAAAATGCCCACCTCCACCGCAGTTGGGAACCACTATTCTGATGACTGCCCCATCTCTTGTCTCCCTTGCAAAGCCACACTTTCCCAGTTTTGCCTATTCTCTCTAGCCATATTCCTCACTTCCCTATCACAGCCAATCCTATTCTAGTCTGTCTTTTGTTCCCATTTTACCAATAAAATCATTTTTAGTAAGATGAACAATAACCTCAGTAGTTCCAAATGTAATGAATATTGCAATTCTTCTCTTCCTTGATTTCTCACAATTTGAAATGTGTTCTTCTCCTGGCTCCTCTGACACTATTCTCTCTCTTGGCTTGATCTGTGAAGCCTGGGTCTCCTAGAATAGCTGCAGCCTTTCTCTCCACTTTCTTACCATATTCTCTCACTGTGTCCAGGCCACTAGCTCAGATTTGTTCAAATGCTGATTAAAGGGCTTGTATGCTGACAGAGGGCAAACATTTCTCAAGCTTTTGCTTATATCTCATTTGCTAGCAATCTCTTGGCCAATGCCCAGAGTCACGTGGGAAGAGCCTACTGAAGGCAGAAATACAGAGAGAGAAGAGTTTTGGCGTAACATCTTGAGGGCCTCCTTTAATCCACTCCCCAGTAAAACTGGTGAAAACTAGGAACAAACAAACAAAAACTCCAAGCACTTAAATCCTCTGGAAATGATCCTAAGGACAAATAGCAAATGAAGAAACATCTATTCGAGAACATTTATGAAAATTCAATAAGAAAGGCAAGCCTGTGGTATTTAAACCAAGACTGCTCCCTCTCACCCCCTTCCAAGTTCAGGGAGGTGGATCCTCCATTCCAGACTGGTGCAACCAAGAACACAGAGCTCCCTCCCCTCCAGCTGGAAGGTTTCTTCCTGGAAGGAATAGGACTTCAGTGTTTCTCATCCTGGCCATAGTGACCCATTACTAAGGCTAAGCTCTGGTGAATACAGTAGAGAGGTAGGGGGCGTCCTACCCTGCCAAATCCCCCATCATTGAATGGAAGGGATACCATAGGCACAGCATGATGAGAATACGGAGGCCTCATCATCCTTGCCTGGCCTCCTGAGGTGGTGGTTCCACACCAGGAGAGATAAATCTAGAAGATGTTAGGGTGTTGCCACCTCCCAACTAAGCTCAGCTCCTAGAGTGGGAGTTTCATGCAGTCATGCAGGGAGAAGCTCTCCATTGTCTCCACCTCCATCTCGAGAACCCTGGCTTAGAGATTTTGCCTGGTGGTGGCAGGGGCAATATTCCATCATAAAATAAATATTCTTAATCTCTTCCCAAAAGCCATGGCTTCATTTGCAACAAAGTATGGAGAAGTTCAAGCCTTAGAGTGCTCTCAAGAACAGTGGAAGCTGTGGTGAAAGGCAATTGGGAGGAGAGTCAAGATACAGGCTAAATTGCAGACTAGCTTGCAGGAGAGAACCAGAGAAATAACACAGCTGGAAGGATCCCTGACTTCGAACTATTTCTTCAAAGGAGACACAATTCTATTGTATTAGTGTGTGGAGTAATATAAGGTTGTAGAGCACTGTTGAAAATAACACAGCAATTGTTCACCAATTAGTGGAGTTGAACAGCTGAGTGTGGTTAAGGAAAGAGTGAAGGACAACCACACGAACATCACTCTCATGCTGGCTGGGCTGTCTGTGGACGTACCCAAAGATGTGCCTCCCTGATAGCAAATTCAGTGACTTAACTGAGGGAAATTAACTCAACTGACTGTGAGGGAAATAGACTTTATTAAAATAATCCAGCCCCCCACTAAACAATCAAAGAATAATAACGAGCCCTGGATAGTGGTAGGGGGAGTACCAAGAGTTGCTACAATATATTATCTGTAATATCCACTTTCCAACCAAAGATCACAAAGCATGGAAAGAAACAAAAAATATAACCTATACACAGAATAGAAGAACCAGATGGCAGAAATTCTGGGTAAGAGTGACCAAGATGTTGGGTTTAACAGAGTGATGGAGAGGAGAATGAATGCAGCCAGACATGACAATGTGTCATGTCCTCTAAATGTTGAAGTCCCTCAAGTCCATAGATCCACCTATTTTTTCTCAAGTTGATCTCTCTACACCTAGTTTTAATTCCCTGTCATGTATACAGGACTCACACATTTTATCTTCAACTTAGGCCTTCCCTCTGAGCTCCGGACCTGTGTATCATTCAACCTTTTTGAAATCTCTATCCATATATCTCAAAGGCACTTTTGATTAAATACTACCAAAAATTAGCTCCCTCTATCTCCCAGTGTTCCCTATTTCAGTGAACGATACCATCAAACATCTACTTTCAAAATCAAAACTCTGAGATAAATCTCTAACAGCTCCCTGCTTATCACCCCACCCCATCATATTGAAAACCAAACCCATTTAAATACCTCTCATTTGTGTCCTCCTCTCTCTACCTCCACCACCAGTACTATAGTGTAATCTGCCATCATCTCTCACCTGGATTACTACACAAGTATCCTATCTGGTGCCCAAATTAGGAGCACCCTCCTAACTGGTATCCAATCTAATCTCTACACTGTAGCCAGAAAAATCCTTTGAAATTCAAATCTAATCATGTTATGTGCCCTCCCGCTGCTTCTATGGAGACCATAGGAAAGAAACCGAACCTCGTGTGGTGCTTGAGTTGATGGTGATAACCTATAAACCTCATTTCCTGCCTGGATCTGTCACTTCTGAAGCTCCATGATAAACCACAGCCTCCTCGCCCTCCAAGTGCGGGGGTTCTTTAGTTGTCTTTTCCAAACTTTGTGCCAGACAGGTGCTACCAGAGGGACTTCTCTCATAAAAGGCCTGTGCACCCTCTGCTCTTTCTGTCTCTATTATGGACTTCCTTCCAGAGAGCTGGTCCCCATTCCTTGTTATGGGACTCTCCACTTGTGTGAGTAATAAAAATCCTTCTTTGATCATACCAAAGAATTGGTGTCATAAGTTTCTATATTAGAAGCTGAACTCGGGAGGGAACTTCCCCATGTTACAGTGAGGGTGTGATGATACCCCCTTTCTACTATCTTTAAATTCTTCCATAGCTTCCATTCCATTTTCTCTTAGGATAAAGTTCACAATCCTTAGGTTGGCCTACAAGGTCCTCTACAGTTGGGTGCTCCCGTTTGCTTTCCTTCCTTCCTTCACATTAGTTATGCTCCCCACTGCCTGAAAACATGCAAACCTGCTGCCTCCTCTATCTGAAATACTGTTCTCCCACCTCACCCCTGCCAGATTTTACCTAGTTTGCCCTTTGTTTGTCTTTGTAACTCAGCTCAGAAATCTCTTTCTCAGAAAGGCCTTCTCTGACACCTCAGCACAGTCCTCCCCATGAGGTCAGATGTACTTTTTCTTCATGGCACTGACTTTGGTTTAAAATTTGTATTTATTCATGTAATTATTTTGTGTGCATTTATCTTCCTCACTAGATATAATCACTAGATATAATCAGCTCAAGGGCTTTATATGTTTTTCTTGCCCTTGTGTCCTCAATGCCTAGGCTGTTCGCTGACGCACAGTAGGTGCTCTGATAAATATTTGTTGAGTGTAGAATAAACGAAGACCCTCAGAAGCATAAAATATATAATCTCAAAGCAGAAGATACTGCAGTTAGAATAAGTCAGGTTCTACTATATTAACCCTCCTTACAACATATACACATAGCTACACTCATCAATTTTGGTGGCTTAAACCAAAAAGACTTATTTCTTGTGCACACTGCATTCTCATGCTTTAACAAGATACTCTGCCCTACCTCATCTTTATTATAGACCTTGGCTGATAGAGGCTACCACTTGGAATATTGTCTATTTTCAAAGTCCAGCAGAAGAGAGGTAAAAAGGGTTTCACTCTGGCAATTAAATACTCCAGCCAGGAAATGACATACTTTATCTTCATATACAATGCATTGGCCATAACTAGTCTCATGGTCCTGCCCATTTGTAAAGGGGAAAGAAATAGGTAATCATCTCATGCATTGAAAAGGAAAGAAGAATTAGATACATGTGACCAGTAGAAGTCTCCTTATTGACATTTTAATGTAGAGCTGTATGTGATTAAAGTTAAAGTTGAATCTGAAGGGCTGATAGAAAAATTCAAGAGGATATGATGTTTAATAATTGAACTAGGCTGAAAGATGAAATTTGGACAGATTGAGTGGGTAGGCCTTCCTAGCAGGAGAGACAAAATAAACATAATCAAGAAGTATGTATGAACGTGTGCCCAGGGCAGTGAGGAGTGATCAGCCTCCTTGAAGTGGAGGGTGTGTGTCAAGGAACCAGAGGAGATGATTAGAGTGGCAGACCTGATCATTAGCATATCAATGCTTCTCTCTGAAGCCTGTTTGGCCTATAATGTAGAAATATCCTTGGAGTGAGCAGTTCAGCATATGGTTTTAGACATATTGCTCATCTTAACTGGATTGCATATTCTTCATTTTTAAAATTCTAGGTTATCATCTGCTTTTCTTCTAGGCTGTATTGGTTGATATGCTGTCCAGAAAGAGCTGGATCTGATGTAAGAAAATAAAAACTACTTTAATCCCTCTTTTCAGCCCACTGTCTATCCATTAGCAGGTAAACACCAGTGTCCCTGCAAGTGTGTGAATGGAGCTTCCTTAATCTCACCTTTAATTGGCACTTCTAGTGACTTAACTGAGTGAAGAGACCTTTAGCAATGATACAAAGTGAAGGATGGTATGGAGTAATAGGTTTTCTGAAAACCTGAATGCAACTGAAGGGCGCTATTCAATAAATCTGTCCCTAGAAGCTAGTAGCACGTAGTCAATACAATTTAGCCTATTTTCTCCCATGTTACATTTGTTAGTTGTACTCATTTTGGAAAAGGAAAAGTCATGCTGTTACAGTTCCACTAACAGAAAACCGATATTTGGGAGGAACTTAAATAGGAATAAAAGCACGTTGTTAAGCAAGAAATCACAATAAAGTATTGAGTAGAGAGAAACCATTAATGGAGACAGCTATGTCATACCTAATATGTCCTCTTTTCATTGATCCTTAGAGGAAACATAATATCGCGACTAAGTACGGTCTCTTGAGCCAGCCTGCCATGATTCGAATTGAAACTCCATTATTCACCACTGTGTAACCTTGAGAAAATTATGTAATCATTCTCGTATAGTGATTTCTTACTGCTCTGGACAGATTTGTGTTCCCCCCAAATTCAAATGTTGAAGCAACTGTGTGAGGAGAGAGGGGCTTTAGGAGGTAATTTAGGTTAAATGAAGTCATAAGTGTAGGGTCTTAATTCAATAGGATTAGTGGCCTTATAAGAAGGGGAAGACTTTTCTCTCTTTCTTTCTCTACTTGCCTGCACCAAGGAAAGTTCTTGTGAGGACACATTGAGAAGGTAGCTGTCTGCAAACTGGAAAAGAGTCTTCACCAGAACTGACCATGCTGGCACACAGATCTCAGACTTTCATCCTCTAGAACTGTGAGAAAATAAATGTTGTTTAACTACCCATTCTATGGTATTTTGTTATGACAACGTAAGCTGACTAATACACTAACCTATAAAGCAGGGATAATAACAGTGCCTATATGATAGTGTGTTTACAAAGATTTAATACAAGTTAGTTTATATTATTTTATGTCCATATATGTTAGCATGTATTATTTTATGTCCATCTCTAATTCCTCATTGAGAATACTTAAGAATTCTTCTTTCCGTGTTTGACAGACCTGGTTTGGATTTCAGTTCCACCTCTTGTAAACTCTATTACCTTGAGCCAGTGACTAATTTATCTAAACCTCGATTTTCCCATCTGTAAATGGGGATAATAGTGCTGCTTGTCTCTTCAGGTTGTTGTGAGGATTAGAGGAGATATGCATGTCAATGCATCCGCCAGGTAGTAAGCATTCCAAATATGCTATTTACTGCCATCATTAGAGGTTTGCTGAGTTTCCTCTTTTGCATTAAGAGACTATTCTCTCCAGAAAAGTTTGAACTACATGATGGAGAAGCAAGTAATAGCAGTTTTTCCTCAAACCTGGAACCCTAAAAATGTTTTACCTAAGCCATTCTTATCTTTATTTTGTCATTAAAAGATACATGCATTGTGCATTTTGCTTTTATTGAATATATGCCATTGAGAGGTGGCAACGTGCTAGCAGCCCTCGCCCTCGGCGCCTCCTCGGCCTCGGCGTCCACTCTGGCAGCACTTGAGTAGCCCTTCAGCCCACCAGGGCACTGTGGGAGCCCCTCTCTGGGCTGGCCGAGGCCGGAGCCTCCTCCCTCCGCTCACAGGGAGGTGTGGAGCGAGAGGTGTGGGCGAACGCGGCTCAGCGCGAGTTCCCACCAGCGCGGCACAGGCTGGGGGGGCCCCACACACTGAGCGGACCCAGCCCAGGGCAGTCAGGGGCTTAGCACCCGGGCCAGCAACTGTAGAGGGTGCTGGAGTTCTAGCCGGGCCTCAGCTGCCTCCCCGGGGGGCAGGGCTCTGGACTTGCAGCCTGCCATGTTCGAGCCCTCCCACCTCACCCGTGGGCTGCGGGGCTCGAGCCTCCCTGACGGGTGCCACCCCCTGCTCTGTGGCGCCCAGTCCCATAAACCACCCAAGGGCTGAGGAGTGCAGGTGCAGCTTGGGACCAGTTGGCAGCTCCACTTGCAGCCCTAGTGCAGGATCCACTAGGTGAAGTCAGTGGGTTCCTGAGTCTAGTGGTGACTTGGAGAACCTTTATGTATTGCTAAGGGATCGTAAATATCAATCAGCACTCTGTCTAGCTCAGGGTTTGTAAATACACCAATCAGCCCTCTGTGTCTAGCTCAGGGTTTGTAAATACACCAATTGGTACTCTGTATCCAACTAACCTAGTGGGGACTTGGAGAACTTTTATGTCTAGCTAGAGGAGTGTAAATGCACCAATCAGCATCCTGTCCAAATGGTCCAATCAGTTCTCTGTAAAGTGGACCAATCAGCTCTCTGTAAAATGGACCAATCAGCAGGAGGTGGGTGGGGCCAGATAAGGGAATAAAAGCAGGCTGCCTGAACCCGCCAGGGCAACCTGCTTGGGTCCTTTTTAGAACTAGGGAAGCTTTTTTTATTTCGCTCTTCACGATAAATTTTGCTGCTGCTCGCCCTTTGGATCCACGCTGCCTTTATGAGTTGTAACACTCACCGTGAAGGTCTGCAGCCTGACTTCTGAAGCCAGCAAGACCTTGAAGCCAGCAAAACCATGAACCCACTGGGAAGAATGAACAATTCCAGACGCTCTGTCTTTAAGAGCTGTAACAGTCACCCTGAAGGTCTGCAGCTTCACCCCTGACAACGAGACCACGAACCCACCAGAAGGAAGAAGTTCCAGACACATCTAAACGTCTGAAGGAACAGAGCTCCAGACACATCTGAACGTCTGAAGGAACAAACTCTGGACACACCATCTTTGAGAACTGTAACACTCACAGCGAGGGTCCGAGGCTTCATTCTTGAAATCAGTGAGACGAAGAACCCACCAGTTCCAGACACACCATGAATGTCTTTCTCCCTATGATGATGTCAGTGTTACATTACAGATTCTAAGAAGCAGGGTCCATATCCGTTAAATATGATTTATTTAAAATAACGATATAGGATTGGGTGTGACTACTGCTTTTGCAATGAAACTGAAAGATGGGAGAGAGAGATTTTTCTCACAGCTATTGAATGGCAGACTTGAGCATTAAAATCCAGTGTCAGAGCCCAGTTGTTATCTCACAGTGTGAAGGCAGGAATCTACAGACAGATTATTGAACATCTCATGTATCATATCGTGTATATCACTAAGCTCATATGTAGACAAAATAGTATTTTGTGCAGCAGTGCTTCTCAAACATTAATAAATGAATCACCTGAGGATCACATTAAAATGCAGATGCTGATCAGGAAGTCTAGAATGGAACTGAAGTGCTGCATTTCTGACAAGCTCCTAAATGATGCTAAATCTGCTGGTCCTCAGACTATTCTTTAAGTAACACGGATATAGTTGGTTTTAGCAATACCGACTTAAAGGTTTTTTGCTTTTTGTTTTTATGTACCCATTTTTGTATTCACTAAAATGTGTTCTGGATGCAGTCTTCTTTAATACAAAGGGAAAAGAAAAGTCAACTTGGCAAGACTTGAATTGCACACATTTTAAACTTAAAATGCTTTAATTCATTTCTGTATGTTGTATATTCCTAAGTTACAATGTCTTTTTTTATCCCTTTTTTATCAAATGAGGAAGTAGTACTCCTCTGACTTTTTTTCAGTCGTTATCTTCCAAAACGCATTAAAGCACCTCATCATTCCTAAAAAGCTCTCCTTGTTTTCTGACCTTTACTGTCTTGAGTCTCCATTTCTCAATGCCTAAGTCATGCCCGAATCCTGTTCTCTGACATCTTCTCATCTCTATTACTTTCTTCTCCTTGGGAACTCCTATCCACTACTACATATTCAAACATTAAATTCAGGTCTCCATAATCACTTCTGCAGCAGTGTCTTTCATTCAAAAGGCTTTTCTAAGTTTTATTCTTCTATGCCCAATGAATTGGAAAGTATCCAATCCATTAGTCATAAGTATGACTTCACAGCCCTTTAAACTCAACATGTCGAAAACCAGAATTCGTATACTTTGCTGTTAGGCACCAGGCCATCTGCCCACAACCACCAGGTTATATTGTTCCCTTTATCAAAATTTTCAATGACTATATTTATGGTGGGATACATTTTTAACTCTTTATTCTGACATTGAAAATTGTCCTGTCTCTAACTTCAACATTTTTTCTACCTGTATCTTCCATTGCTTTTAAATATGTGGTTGACTTAAATTAGCCTGAATCCTGTTTCCAGAATGTGCCTTGAAACTCCCAACCTCCATGCCATTTCATTCTGAATCTAAAGATCTCGTACCAATCTCTGCTTATTCAAATGTTGCATATCTTTCAAGGCCTACAGGAAATGCTACAACTTTTGTGGTATATTCTCTAATCCCTTACCTGAAAGTGACTGGTCTGTCCTCTGCACTGCCATAATACATATTCTGTGCTGGTTAGATGACAGTCCATGCTACACTATATATTATAGTGTATAACTATCTATAGATTATGGATCTATGCAAATATCTGCCACTATCTGAAACTTCAAGGCTCCATGTCTTCTCCATTATTCCCCCAAACACCACTCACAGCAGGTTGTTGTCTGTAATAAAATTTTATTGAAAGTTTTGGGGGTTTATGCAGGGCAATTATAGCAGAAGCAGGAATCAACTGGAATTAGAGTGATAAAATCAGAACCCTTAGACATGTATCAGACACTCCCTGACCAAATCTGTCCATGGACACAGAACTCCTCACCTCCAGATACTTCCTCTTGCATCTCTTATACCAGTATCATAACCCTCACAAAAATGCCAAAACTCAATGCCTTTACCTTCTTTATGCAGTAATTTCCCCTCTTTCATTACTGTTTAAACTTTCTAGCGCTTTGAGAGGACAAGGTGGGCGGATCACCTGAGGTCAAGAGTTTGAGAGCAGCCTGGCCAACATGGTAAAGCCCTGTCTCTACTAAAAATACAAAAATTAGCCAGGCGTCGTGGCCGGTGCCTGGAGGCTGCGGCAGGAGAATCTCTTGAGCCTGGTAGGTGGACGTTGCAGTGAGCTGAGATGATGCCACTGCACTCCAGCCTGGGGGATAGATCGAGACTCTATCTCAAAAAAAAAAAAAAAAAAAAAAAAAAAAAAAAAAAAGACCCTCACCTTCCATAATCAAATAGGTTTTTAAGTGTTTGCCTAAGCTTGATAGCACTTCAGTCCCTCGAGGAATTCTGCAGTCCTGCAGATGTCTTGGGTCAACCAGCCAAAAGTAATTTGCATAATGGCAGCACTATAAAGTAGGCAGAATTATTATTTCTTATATGTATGCTTATTTTTATATGTATCTCTCCTTTTACATCTATCTGCAAAACATTTTAAGGGAAGAATCATATAGCTTCAAACATTTTCGTTAATTACAATATGGAAGACTAGTTCAAATCCTTAATCTACCATTTGTGAGTTAGGGGACTTTAAGCAAGTTATTTTCTTAGGAAACCTGTTTATCCTGTTTCCTGACCTATGAACTGAATATAAGAATAACTACCTCACGTAAGTGTGAAGACATAGATAATTTCTATAAAATCATTTAGTTAGAGTCTTGGCACATAGCAGGAGCCCTGCTCTTAGTACAAGTTTAAAATGTCTGTTGAATGCAAAAAGGTTACTCCAGTGAGCTTTTTCAAACTTTAAAGTGAGTATAGTGTTTCACTGCAGGATTCCAAAAGCTGTTGGTTGCTATGATTTCTTTCTCAATAACATCATGTTTACTCTGCAGACATTTCCATAGTGTTCTACCCTTAATTGAACAGAGATAGGAAATCACGACTTCAAAACTTTCAGTGTTAAGAGTAAATGACGCATTAGTTTAGAGACATACCAATAATTATGGAAGTATCTTCTCAAACTGTTTTCCTCTGCCTTAGTGCTAGCAATCAAAACCACTGAATTAATCTGAGGAGGGTCAGGACTTTGAATTGGAGGAAAATCACTTGAATTTGAGGCATTATGTGTGCAGTACAAGATGTTCCAGCTACAAATTTTCTGAATCCTGTTTAAAAGCAATGGTGCAGGAGACCAGATAGCCACCTCAAAACGTCTGAGTCCCATAGTATTTCAGTATGGCTCCAGCAGTCTGTTGCTGCCCGAGAAAAGGGAGATTGCACCATTTCTAAAGGGTTAGCCACTCCCTGGGGATGAGAGATAGGTGGTAAATATTGGAATGTAGAAATTTTCATTGTGTTCTAAAATTGCACAGAAATTTCCTAGGGAAATATTCTCTATAGATCTCCCAATTTTGTTGACTAATCTCTTCATCTGAAATGTTTCCTACCATGTATGAACTTTCTGTCTGTCTTTCTAAGTCCAGTGTGGAATCAATTTGCTATCCTACCGACTTTCCACATTCCTCCAAGTTGGGATAAATCATCATTTCCTACTGTATGTTCCTAGTGTATACAAATAGTTGCATTTATCACAGTCTTCGGTTACTGATGATGGTGGGGAAGTCTTTACATTGTGATGGCTTGAAGTACAAAGTACAAACTTCAAAGTCAGATTACCACTTACTTTTGACCTTTGGCAGGTTACTTAACCCCACTCTGCCTCAGTTTCCTCACCGGAGGACTTACTAATAGTAGTTAAGCAAATGAACTTACTAACAGTAGCTACTTTATGATTTTTATTAGGATTAAATGTAATGGTGCATATGAAATTAGTAAACAAGAGCTGCAATGTAGAAAATTGTCAGTGAATGTCAGCTCTCTCTATTATCCCTCATAGACGACTCCTCCCACTTTAGGTAGAAAGCTCCTTAATAATTGTGACCATAATATGTGTATTTCTTTGTTGATATAGTCAGTGCTCAATACATTATCTGTTGAGTTGAACTGCATTTTTGACAGGAGACAGCTTAGATTCTAAAAATTCTATTTTCTATTTATACTGTCATAAAAGTCATGATGGCTATGCTTTTAACACTTGACCTACCTGAATGTAGATGGTTTCTAAGAGTGAAATAGCTTTTAATGCTGTTTAGAATGTATGGCAGGATCAGAAAGGCCTATGTGCCATGGCTTGAATATTTGTCTTCTCTAAAACTCATGTTAAGATTTAATCCCTGGCGGGGCACCATGGCTCACGCCTGTAATCCCAGCACTTTGGGAGGCTGAGGCGAGTGGATCACGACTTCAGGAGATTGAGACCATCCTGGCTAACACAGTGAAACCCTGTCTCTACTAAAAGTATGAAAAATTAGCCGGGCGTGGTGGCGGGCACTTGTAGTCCCAGCTACTCGGGAGGCTGAGGCAGGAGAATGGCATGAACCTGGGAGGTGGAGCTTGCAGTAAGCCGAGTTTGCACCACTGCACTCCGGCCTGGGTGACAGAGCAAGACTCCGTCTCAAAAAAAAAAAAAAAAAAAGATTTAATTCCCAATGTGTCAGTATGGAGGAGAGGTGAGATCTTTCAGTATGGAGGAGAGGTGAGATCTTTAAAAGGTGATTGGTTCATGAGGGTTCTGCTCTCAAGAATTGATTAATTGATTACTGGATTAATGGGTTTTCATGGGATTGGGAATGGAAGGAAAGAAGAGAGACCTGAGCTGGCATGCTCAGTCCCCTTGCCATGTGAAACCTTGTGCCAACTTTGGACTCTGCAGAGGGTCCCCACCAGCAAGAAGGTGCTCACCAGATACAGCCCCTCGATCTTAGATTTCTTAGCCTCCATAACTGTAAGAAAGTTGCGGGTATTCTGTTATAAGCAACAGAAAATGGACTGGACAGCATGTAAACCAAATTAATCAACATATACAAAACTTTGTAGTACTATTTTACTCTTTTATATAACAAAGCCTTTAAACAAATATTATTTTGAAAGAAGCTTATATGAAATGGTCATAAGCATAATTTAAACTTTAAAATTACGTATGTAAAGTTTTCCTTGTCCAAACATGTCGATAGACAAAATGGAAAAGATAAATAAATATTTTGTACAGTTCTCTTTTCTTGAAAAGTATTGCTTTGATTAAAATTCATATTATCCCAACATTGTTTAATTCATAAATAGTAAAATAAATATGAAAAATTTTATTTCAATGCAGTATTTGTTTTCCTTGAAAGCTTTCAAAAGGGAGAGACAAGAATCCTCAGAATATTAGAAATCTTTCACATTTTTACTACAATCAGTATAGTCCTGAATAATTTTTTTCTAGCTTGAAGCCTAAAATTACCAGTACTTTAATATACAAGATGAAAGTTTGTTTACTCATACTTCTGCATATTATTGTTTGAAACAATCATTTTTTGCAATAGTCTTACCTTTGCATATTACTGTTTCAAACAATCATTTCGTTCAGTGACTCTAAATAAAAAATTCCTGCTTTTCTTTAAAAAGACAGTGGCAGTAAGTTTCGCTCCTTGAGCAATGGGGCCCCTCCTCTGCCTGGTTTTCTTCCCCTTTCTCAGCATAGATACCATTGGAAGAGCTTAGCCCACATTTAAGATTGGTTCTATATTAGTTTCCTAAGGCTTCTTTAACAAATGACTGTAAGCTGGGTGGTTTTAAACGACAGAAATGTATTCTCTAACAGTTCTGGAGGTCAGAAGCCTGAAATCAAGGTGTTAGCAGGACTTGTTGGTTCTGGAGGCTTTAGGAAAGAGTCCTTTCCTTGCCTTTCTCCTTGCTTCTGTGGATTCCAGGCATTCCTTGCAGCTGGAGAGCATTATCGTAAGCAAATTAACTCAGTAACAGAAAACCAAGTACCACATCTTCTCACTTGTAATTAGTAGCTAAACATTGAGTACACATGGACAGAGAGGGGAACAGTAGACCCTGGGGCTTACTTGAGGTTGGAGAGTGGCATCATAATTTCAATCTGAATTGACAGAAGTAGAGATCTCCATCTGTACATGGTCTTTTTCTCTCTCCAATTCTCTTCACTTCTTCTGTTCTCTTCTAAGGCCACTTATCATTGGATTTAAACTCCACCTTAATCCAGGATGATCTCACCTTGAGATCCTTAATTGAATTACATCTGCAAAGATCCTTTTTCCAAATAAGTTCACATTTACAGGTTTCAGATGGACATATATGTTATGGAGCTGATTTTTATTCCCCTACAGGTACCTTGAGACTAGGGCTTATTATACTTTGGTCAGAGATGCGCTAGGCATGAAGATTATGTTCGCATGAAGCAAACATTTTTTCAGGACTACTTGATTGCACTGCTCAAACTTACATTATAGTTTCCAGAGACAGCTAGAGCTTCCTTGTTCATTAACGTTGAAAGGAAGCATTTTCCCTGGGAAGAGGTGCCCAATCCTTCTGTGGCCTCTTCTGTAAGGTGGTCTTGCTTTATGCAGTAACTAAGCCTAGAGTTAGGTCTACTAATAATCCATTAAGATGCTGTGTTAGAAATATCCTCTCCAAATATGGTGGAAATAAATATGTATAAGAAGCATGTCACAGATGAACACATTCCCACTTTATTAACCAAGTGCCTGTGGGCTTGCTTAAATTTTTCACATTTCAGACACTTATCATAGAAAATAACATTCAAAGAGGACATGATGTTTAGCTTTTTGAGTTATTTGGGATAAAGAGCAAACCAATTTTGAATTAAAAAGAAAACTGTAGTTACCATATCCTTGAATAACTCAAAAGTTTTATACTAAAGTCTATTTTTAAAAGTCAAATCCAAATGAAATAGGTGCGAACACCTATGTTTTGAGAGGCAGAGAAATTGGCTTTTTTAAAAAGTGAGAATAAATGAGTGTTTTTAAAATTAAAAAGGATGTAGATTGGGTTCCTCAGAGATTGCTAAAACCAATATCATAGATTACCTAAGAACAGGGAGAATGAAGTGAATTGTCTAAATGTCTGCAATATTATACTTTTCTTGCTTATACTAAGCTAAACTAGTACAAATGACATGTAGTAAAAGTAAAAGTTATAAAAGGAAATTCATCTTCATGTGTGTACATGCAAAACTGCTGCATTTGCAGATTAAGTCAAAATTATATATATAGAGAGAGACACACACATACACACACACACATATATTAAAAATCCTTAAGCACATCTAATTTTTTATGACTCAGAAAAGAATCCTTATTTAAGCACTTTTACTACAGCGAAAAATGTTAATGTCTATTAAATTAATGGACATTGGAGATGAGATGATGATTGCAGAAATGAGAAGGGGTAATATAATCTAGTATATCGAAATGGAGCATTTTAAGGTCTGGAACTTTGGGGCTGTCAACAGTTATAAGAAAATATAAAGAGAGATATATACAGAGACAGTAATAACAGGTAGTCCCAGGAGTAGGACAGGAGATTAGTGGCCCAGAATCAATACCATATTTGTTCTATTTCATCTTTTTGCAAGACAAAATACATACCCAGGGGGCTGGGGAAGGTGACCAATAAGTTACTTCCATTATTTTCTTTTTCTTTCTTTCTTTTTTTTGAGATGGAGTCTCACTCTGTTGCCCAGGCTGGAATGCAGTGGCACGATCTCGGCTCACTGCGATCTCCACCTCCTGGGTTCAAGTGATTCTCCTGTCTCAGCCTCCTGACTAGCTGGGATTACAGGCACACACCACCACACCTGGCTAATTTTTGTATTTTTTAGTAGAGACAGTGTCTCAGGATGTTGGTCCGGCTGGTCTCGAACACCTAATCTCAGGTGATCCACCCACCTTGGCTTCTTCTATTATTTTCTTCCTTTATCCTTTTCTACTATTTAAAAGCTCAAAATGTGTTGAAACTCCCTCTCCATCAGATTCTGTGTGTCCAAAGAACTGTCCTTGGAGGAGAATTTCAAATGTCTTTCATTTTAATGTCTTGCCTTGATGATTATTTAAGAAATCCCCTGAATGAATTTATGGGTGAACTCAGGGCCTAGAGTAGCTCAGGAAATCTGGCGCTGAGCCCCATATTTACTTTGGTCAAACATAATATTAGCTGTGCAGTCACATTCACTAGGCACTGCTCACACCATGCAGCTTGAGAGCTTTGTTCCTGATTCAAATCTGCTGAGTATTATTCAGTCTGAAAATTTACTTTCACACCAAGCATATAAACAAAATGAAATACAGTTTAAGAAATCAGCTCAAAACATTTACAATTAAATTCATTAATCAAGGCAGCTTATGGAAATGCCACATGTGAACTGTAAACTTTATAAATATTCAAGTAGTGAACAACCAGACAATCACATTGGCAGCTTTGTTTCAGTATGAGTGATGTAGAATATTACCATCCATCAGCTTGCAGTCTTGTTTTAAAACTTGTCAAACCATGTATATCATCACAAAGAACTTCTGGTTACATTTCTATTTCCACATGTTTCCCATTTACCTTCCTCTCTAGATTTATGTTCTTTCGTACTAATTAGCACCCACACTTGAATTCAGAAAACAGCACTTGAATCAAACCAAGTCAAGCTGTCTGTGAAGGAAAAAAAATACCAAGTTCCAAGATTTCTTGCTAATGGAGATGAACAATACACTTTGTTGATATTCTTATTCACAAGTGTCTTCTTAAAGTATGAGAATTTAGTATATATTCTTTCAGTATATGCAAATATATCCACATGGGTATTTTCAGACTATGCTGCAGTGTGCTTTGTCTGAGTACCAGTTTCCATTCCAGGGCAAGAATGCAGGATGTTATTCATCACATTCACATTATATTAATTTAACCTCCTAGGTCTGGGAGAAGAGAGGAGGAAAGTTAAAGGAGGCCCAAGCTTTGCATTAGAGGGAACTAGTGAACTGGGTCTTGAAAGATGTTTGAAGAGATCAAAGGGAAAAAGAAAATAGAGTTAATGTTAGCAGTTGAGGTAAAAGTATGTTGAGGAGCAAGGAAGAGCATGGAGAGAATACTATTAATTGAAAGAAACTGCAGCTCACTCACTCAAATGCAGAAACATCATAAAGAAGCTAAATTCCACTCATCCTTTAAGTTCATGTGTTTTGTTCTATGTAACCTGAAGGTAAGCTCTCCTTTTTCCATGCTCCCTAGCCTCACAGAACATATTGGGAAGTATTCCCTCCTCTTCTGTTTTTCAGAACAAATTGGGAAAATTGGTATTACTTCTTTAAATGTTTGGTAAAATGCAGCAGTGAGGCCATCAGATCCTGGGCTTTTCTTTGCTGGGAGACTGTTTATAATTTCAGCAGTATCAGTTGTAATGTACACTTCTTCATCTCTGATTTTATTTATTTGTGTCTTCTCATTAAGATGCTGTGTTAAGAAAATTCTCTCAAAACCTGGCTAAAGGTTTGTCAATTTTGTTTATCTTTTCAAAAAATCAACTTTTTATTTCACTGATCCTTTGTATTGTTTTCTTCGTTTCAATTTCATTTACTTCTGCACTGATCTTGATTATTCCTTTTCTTCTGCTTATTTTTGGTTTGGTTTGCTCTTGCTTTTCTAGTTCTTTCAGGTGCATCATAAGGGTTTTTTTTTTTTTTTGAAGTTTTTCTTCTGTTTATGATATAGGGTATAAACTGCCCTCTTATTACTGCTTGCGACTGTACCCCTTAGGTTTTGGTATGCTTCTGTTTCCATAACCATTTGTTTCTAGAAATTTTTCAATTTCCTTAATTTCCTCATTGACTCACTGGTCATTCAGGAGCATATTGTTTAATTTCTGTGTGTTCGTGTAGATTCCAAAATTCCTCTTATTGATTTCTAGTTTTGTTCTATTGTGGTCAGAGAAGATACTTTCTATTATTTCATTTTTTTTTTAATGTTTTAGGACTTATTTTGTGGCCTAACATGTGGTCTATCCTTGAGACTGATTCATGTGCTGAGGAGAAAAATATGTATTCTGCAGTCACTGATGAAATCTTCTATAAATATCTATTAGTTCCATTTGGTCTATTATGCTGATCAAGTCCGATGTTTCTTTGTTGAATTCCTATCTGAATGACATGTCCAGTGCTGAAAGTGGAGTATTGAACTCTCCAGCTATGATTGTACTGGGGTCTACCTGTATCTCTAGGTCTAATAATATTTGCTTTATATATGTGGATGCTCCAGTGTTGACTGCATCTATATTTACAATTCTTATATCTTCTTGCTGAATTGACCCTTTTATCCTTATATAATGACCATGTGATCTCTTTTTATAGTTTTTTTCCTGAAATCTATTTTATCCAATATAACTGTAACTGTTCCTGTTCTTTTTTGGTTTCCATTTACATGGAGTATCTTTATTTATCCCTTTGTTTTCAGTCTATGTGTGTCTTTATCAGTGAAGTGCATTTCTTGTAGGCAACAGATTGTTGGGTCCTGTTGTTTTATCCATTCAAGTACTCTTTGTATTTACTGGGGAGTTTAGTCCATTGATATTCAGTGTTAGCATTGGTAAGAAAGAACTTACTCTGCCATTTTGTTGTTTTCTGGTTGATTTGTTGTCTTCTTTCTTCTTTCCTTCTTTCCTGTCTTCCTTTTAGTAAAGGTAATTTTCTCTGGTAGTACATTTTTAATTTCTTGACTTATTTTTCATATATCTGTTGTATGTTTTCTGATTTGAGGTTACTACAAGGTGTAGAAATATCGTATCATAACTGATTATTTTAAGCTGATGACAACTTAAAACTGATTGCATAAACAAACTAACAGACAAGGAAGGAGAAAAGTAACTCTACACTTTTACTTTGTCCCCCTACTTTTTAACTTTGCTTCTCTTTATATATTATTGTACTGTCTTGGAAAGTCATTGTAGTTATTACTATTTATTTTTATTTTTTGAGATGGAGTCTTGCTCTGTCGCCCAGGTTGGAGGCAATCTTGGCTCACTGCAAGCTCTGCCTCCCAGGTTCACGCCATTCTCTTGCTTCAGCCTCCTGAGTAGCTGGGACTACAGGCGCCCACCACCACATCCAGCTAATTTTTTGTATTTTTAGTAGAGACAGGGTTTCACCATGTTAGCCAGGCTGGTCTCCATCTCCTTACCTAGTGATCTGCCCGCCTCGGCCTCCCAAAGTGCTGGGATTAGAAATGTGAGCCACCACGCCCAGCCGAAGTTATTTTTAATTGGTTTGTCTTTTAGTCTTTCTACTCAAGATATTAGTAGTTTAAATATTACAATTATAATGTTATACTATCCTGCGTTTCTCTGCATATTTACTATCACCATTGAGTTTTATATTTTTAATTGATTCTTATTGCTCATTAATGTCCTTTTCTTAAGAAATCCCTTTAGCATTTCTTGTAGGACAGGTCTGTTGTTGATGACGTATCAACTTTTGTTTGTCTCAGGAAGTCTTTATATCTCCTTCATGCATGAAGGATATTTTTGCTGGATATACTATTCTAGAATAAAAGGTGAGGTTTTTGGTTTTTTTTTCTTCTACACTTTGTGTATGTCATGCCACTCTCTGCTGTCAGAAATTTTGGAGGTCCACTGCATATTATTTGCTTATTTTCTTCTGTTGCTTTTAGGGTCTTTTCTTTGTCTTTGACCTTTGGGAGTTTGATTATTAAATGCCTTGAGGTAGTCTTCTTTGGGTTAAATCTGCTTGGTTTTCTATAACCATCTTGTACTTGAATATTGATATAATTCCCTAGCTTTGGGAAATTCTCTGTTATCCCTTTGAATACACTTTTTACCCCTGTATCTCTCTCCACCTTCTCTTTAGCGCCAGTAACTCTTAGATTTGCCCTTCTGAGGTTATTTTCTAGATCTTGAGGTTGTACTTCATTCTCTTTCGTTTTTCTTTCTTTTGTCTCCTCTGACTGTGTACTTTCAAATAACCTGTCTTTAAGCTCACTAATTCTTTTTTCTCCTAGATAATTCTGCCATTAAGAGATTCTGATGCATGTAAATTACATTTTTTTTTCAACTCCAGAAATTCTGCTTGATTCTTTCTATTTCAATCTATTTGTTAAACTTATCTGATAGGATTCTGACTTCTTTCTCTGTATTATCTTGAGTTTCACCGAGTTTTCTCAAAACAGCTCTTTTGAATTTTCTGTTTGAAAGGACACATATCTCTGTCTTTCCAGGACTGGTCAGTGGTGACTTATTTAATTTGTTTGCTGAGATCACATTTTCCTTGGTGGTCTTGATGCTTGTGCATGTTCATCAGTGTCTGGGCATTGAAGACTTAAGTATTTAGTGTAGTCTTTGCAGCCTGGGCTTGTTTGTACCTGCCTTGCTTGGGATGGCTTTCCAGGTTTTCAAAGAGACTTGGATATTGTGATCTAAGTTTTCGGTCACTGAAGCTATGTCTGCGTTAGGGGTCATCCCAAGACCAGTAATGCCATGGCTCTTGCAGACCCTCCCAATACCAAGTGGAGGTATCCCCACTTGGTGTTCTTTAATAAGATCCAGAAGAATTCTCTGGATTACCAGGCAGAGATTCTTGCTCTCTTCTTTTACTTTCTACTAAACAAATGGAGTCTCTCTCTCTCTTTCTCTGTCTTGAGCTACCTGGAGCTTGGGGAGGGGTGACACTAGCACCCCTGTGGCTACCACCACTGGGAAGGCACTGGGTCAGACCTGAAGCCAACACAGCATTGGATCTCTCCTAAGGCCTGCAGTGACCACTACCTGGCTACTGCATATGTTCGCTCAAGCTCCTAAGGCTCTACAATCAGCAGGTGGCATAGCCAACAAGGCTTGTGTCTGTCCCTTCAGGACATCAAGTTCCCCTTTGCCCTAGGAGAATCCAGAGACGCTATGTGGAAGCCAGGACCTGAAGTGGGAAATCTTAAGAAACTACCTGGTGTTCTATTTTACTGTGGCTGAGCTGGTGCCCAAACTACAAGACAAAGACCTTCCCATTCTTCCCTCTCTTTCTTAAAAGCAGAGGAGACTTTCCCTGAGACTACCACCACGCTAGACGCATGGCAAGTGCTGCCTGGCTACTGTCCATGTTCACTCAAGATCCAATAGCTCTTCAGTAAGCTTGTGGTAAGTGAAACTAGGCCTGAGATTCTCCCTTCAGGGCTCCCCTGTGTCTGAGGGCAGGTTCATAAGTGCTGTCTGAGAGCCAAGGCCTGGAATCGGAGATCCCAAGGGCCTGCTTGGTACTCTACCCTACTGTGACTGAGCTGGAGCCTAAGCTAAAAGACAAGTCCTCTTTACCCTTCTTTCTCATTTTCTCAAGCAGAAGGAGTCTTTTCCCATAACTACCACAGCTGGGAATGTTCTGGGTCACACCTGAAGCCAGCATTTCTCAGTCTCACCCCAGGCCCACAGTGAGTACTACCTGGCTATTGCTGCTGATTATTCAGGGGCCAAGGGCTCTTTGGTCAGCAGGTGATGAATGCTGCCAGGACTGCTTCCTTCCCTTCAAGGCAGCGGGTTCCCTTTTGGTTCAGGGTAAAAATGTCATCCAGGAGGTAAGGCCAGGAATGGTGGGGCTCATGACTCTGCCTTTTGCCCTCTCCTACCACGGATGAGCTGGTATCCAAATTGCAAGACAAAGGCCTCCTTAGGTGGAGGGAAGGAGTCTCACCTGCAGGTGCAAGCTGCACTGCCTAGGCTTGGGGGTGAGGTGGCGCAAGCACTCCTTTGGCTGCCCCTGCTGGTGTCTCACTAGGTCACATGTCCCCCATAACCACTAATTCTAAACCCATCCCAGCATCAGTACTGGCCCAGGAATTTCAGTCTTTGTGGCTTAGACTGTCGTTCAAGTTTATTTAGTACCCCAGAACACTTTAACTTATGGCAATGAGGCTTGCTGGATCTCAGATTCTGACCGCTGGAATGGGCAATTCCACTCTGGCTAGGGCTGGTCTATATTCTCCCTCCACTGGCGCTAGCTGAGTTCTGCCCAGTGTTGCTTTCCACTGTGACAGGGCAGCACTGAGTTCCAAAGCAAAGTTCCCAGTTGTGCTCTCCCTCCCCCAAGCACAGAGTCATTCTCTGTGCCACATGGCCACTGCTGAAGCATGGGGGAGGGGTGGCATCGACAATTCAAGACTTTCTCTCCTACCCTCTTCAGTGCCTTTTTCATTGATATAAAGCTTAAACCAGGTACAGAGTTTGCTCATCTGATCTTTGGTTCTTATGACGGTACTTTTTGTGTGGATCATTGGTAAATTTTGTATTCCTACAGGGAGGAGGATTGGTGGAGGCTTCTATTTGGTCATCTTGCTCTGCATTTCCAAAGTAATTTTTATTCATGATATGTTGCCCTGTTACCCACAAAATTGGTAAATCATACTTCCTATCTTCACCCAGGTTGTTGGTTAAAATGCAAAATTAGAATTCTGCATGTCCTTTGAATCATGTTTCCAGGTTAATCTCAAGCTATTAATCAATACTGTCTGAGTACACTATATAACCAGCAACTAGCAATTAATCTACCCAAGAGACTATCATCCACATCACATTTCAAACAACAAAAATCAATGATATGGTTACAACAAAAGTCACTGATATGTTTAATAGTCCATGTTTTTTTCTATAAATCAATATTGCATATCTGGCACTGTAGTACTCATATCTATCCCATTTCTTTTGTTGAAATTCTCAATAACCTCAACTTTTGATGTTGAAAGTTAGGCCTTATTATATTTAATGAGAATTAATGCTACTTAATAATGTTCATACTATATGAATGGCCATTATTGTCTTTTCATCTTTTAAAAAAGTTTGCAAAAAACATTAATTTTTTGCCTAAATTATTTTGAACGTTAGACATGTTATACTTTTAGTAACCCTAATAATAATAATTTTTAATTATTACACTTAATATCCTGCCTACTTTGAAATATTGACATCACAGAGCTTATGTATGAGACAGGTAATTAAGTAGTTAATATTTATAAGGATATTTTATGTGGCAGGCACTATTCTAAGCATTCTACACTCATTACTGTACTTAATGTTCACACCAACACTATAAGGTAGACTTTTTTTAATTATACTTTAAGTTCTAGGGTACATGTTCACAATGTGCAGGTTTATTACATATGTATACATGTGCCATGTAGTTTGCTGCACCGGTTAACTTGCCATTTACATTAGGTATATCTCCTAATGTTATCCCTCCCCACCTCCTGCCACCCCACTGTAGGTCCTGGTGTGTGATGTTCCCCACCCTGTGTCCGAGTGTTCTCATTGTTCACTTCCCACATATGAGTGAGAATATGCAGTGTTTGGTTTTCTGTCCTTGTGACAGTTTTGCTCAGAATGATGGTTTCCAGCTTCATCCATATCCCTACAAAGTTATTATCCTTCCCAGATGAAGAAACTGAAGTTCAGAGAAGTTAAGTGGCTCACCAGAAGTCACACAGCCAGGATTCAATCCTGGATAATCTGACTCCAGGGTCTGTTCCCCTAACCAGTATTTCATAATAAGGACTATCTTCCAGCTAACTCTGTATGTTGCATACTGCTAGTTCAAAGTCAGGTAAACAAAAAAATACTCCCTGTTTCAGCTGAAGAAGATTTTCCTATATATTTTTAGCTGCAAATATAAAATACCACAACAGAATCAATTTACATTAAAGGAGAATTGTACGTTCAACACATCAGCATTTCCACAGGATTGTAGAATAATGTATTAGAACAAAAATAGTGTTTGTAATATAAATATAGTTATTTTACTTTGAAGAATGGGCTTGGAAATGGCAGACATAAGAATTATAAGTCAATTATAATTAGATTAATAATTTTGGTGTTCTTGTCTGCAGCCATACAGAGTTATATGAGTTGTGAACTGGGATAGGACATTGAGGCTGACAGGGTTACATCTGGATCAGAAACAAGACAAAAATAATATGCCTCTTCATGAGCCTCATCAATACCCCAGCATATATTGTTATTGCTAGCACAATATTAGAGTTTTCTCTAAATTTTTCTTATGGTTTTAGTGCATTTTTAAATATCTAAGCAATACATTTTATTTTATATAATCTCAATTCAAGATTTCTTACTTATATCTTTTGTTATCAGAGAATATTAATTAAAATTTACCATGTACATAGAAGGAATAGATATGTAATATGCCTCGTTGAATAATAGGGCTATGTTATTATAACAAAACATCTGCTCTCTCTGTCTCTCAACAGACCAAGTTAATCTTTGCCACATTATTACTTGAACATTTGTGAGGTTAAAATGTATGTGCATATACATGTAAAACCAATTTGAAAAATAAAAGTTCCCAAATGTTTATTCCGTGTCTACTTTGTGGCAGCCACTGACCTGAGGGCCAAAGAAAAATAGGGAGGGTCTTTCCCACAAGAAGGAAGAAATGGAACAGATGGTGCATGATTACCAGGTCCAGTGGTTTGCATGGAGTGCTCTTCAAGTACAGATAAAAAGTATCTAAATCAGATTAGATGGAACAATGTCAGATATGGCTTTTAGAGGATGTGAATCTGACCTCAATTTGAGAATGGGTAGTAGTTAGCTACATGGGGATGACTATTTATGCATAAAGTACAGGTACAGTTAATCCCATTTTTTGGACAATGAGGGCCTGGAATTCTTTCACATGTAATGAGAGAATAAACCTCCCAGAAAGTTCACGCAGATTGTATGGTACACATTTTAATTGGTGCCTAAGAATGACTATAGTTGGAGGAGGGAAGGTGAAAACTGAATAATATTCTTGAGCTGAGAATATTTCTATAGCCTTGCTTTAAGCACACATCTTAAATCCAGGCTAAAACTCTTAGACTGGCATTGGCAATTAGCTATTTCATGGATATAAACTAAGGAGACTTGACATTACCAACCAGCTTGGGGAGTATTTTGCTAAGTCTATCCGGCTGTTATAAATTCAAGAACAATACTTTTTAATTTGAATTCAACCTGTTTTTTAAAAAAAGGTTTTGTTTTTACTAAATTCATCTGTTCTCCCCACAAAAAGCCAGTCTGTTTATACTTATATATGTCTATGTATACATGTATGTATTTTTGAGTCTGCAATATTCTTATCAGAATAATTTTACTTCCTTGACTATTTCTATTATTCAAAAATTTACTGGTTTAAAACAACACACACTTATTATCTCACAGTTTCCAAGGGTCGGGAATCTAGGCATGGCCTAGCTGCTCCTCTGCAAAGCTGCAATCTAAGGTCATCAGGGTTCGGTTTTCATCTGGAGGCACCACTGGTGATGGATCACCTCCTGAGGTCACTCATGATAATGAGAGAATTAATTTCCTTGCAAGACTGAGGGTCACAACTTCTTGGTGGCTCTTAGTTATATCAGAGGTTATGTCAGCTCTTAGAAGCCATCCTCAGTTCCCTACTGCCTTGCCCTCACCATAGACCCTTTACAACAAGCAGCCTGCTTCTTCAAAGCCAGCAAGAGAGGAAGAGAGTGAGTTTGCTGGCAGTGACTGGATTTTATATAGTATAAGCATAGAAGTGACAGGCCATCACTTTTGCCACATCTTATTTGTTAGAAGCAAGTTAAAGTTCCTGCCCACATTCAAGATGAGGAAAATACCAGGAGGAAAGAATCATGAGGGTTACCGTGATATCTGTCTGACCCCTCCCAAAAAGAAAATCTATTTCAGGCTTTGGTATCATTTGAAAGGTTTCCATGTAATCAGGTAGTCAACATTAAATAATTAATTATTTGAATAACATTTAACTGTTGCACAAACAGATGCCTCTTTAAAAAAAAAAATACATACACACATGTACACATACACTTTTTAAAGCAGAGTCCAAGTGTGCCAGTAACTGACTTGAGTATAAAGCTTATTTTTTAATGTTATTTATCTTTCAAACCATATTAGAAGATAATTTTCTTTCAAATAATGGTTGTATATTTTTGTCATTATTAAATATAATACTATTTTTCTCCAAATTTATCCCACAAATTTTCTCTTTTTTTATATAATTGACTGTATATAGTACAACACCATAGGTCACTAGATTAATATTTTAGCAACTGATTGAATTTAAACTGATTGTGTGTTTGGATTTTCTATATAAGCTCATTTTAATTACATTAAACATTTGTAGCAGTTTGTGAAAAGAGATGCAATCATAACATTTTATTCTATATTATTTTAATAAACAATCTATTTTTATATAATAGAATCTATAAAGATATTGACAAGAATATTAGGTTATATTAAATGTCTACAAATGGTCATTTAGATTAAATAAGTTACATTGAAATAATGTGCTTCAGTCTTTCAAATTCATTTTAACAATTTATTCAGCAAGTATTTTATTAAGCGAGCGTCAACTATGTACTAAAAGCTTAAAACACAAGAGCGACCAAGTCACATGTTATTGGATACCCTAAATATTCAGGGCTAGGTTAGAAGAGTATTAATATGAAATAATTAATGAATAAGGACATTAAAAGTCAGATAGTTTAACTGATGTATTATAGGTTACAGATTTAGGGATCATAGAATTGGGATTGGAATCCAGGTCTTCTGTATCACAGTTTACTGGCCTTTCACTACCTCTTGTAGCTCTTAAGTAATAAGTTGCCTTCATTTGTCAGAGAAGGTGATTGGTGCCCTGCAAAGTTCTTTTCATGAAGCAGTTATAGCTTCGTGTTGATCCATACACTCTCTGGTTTGTTCCCCGTTGAGACCAGCTAAGCCATGAGTCACAAGTTGATGGTTAGAGTTCAGCTTGGAAACATAAAACAGAATGAGGTTAATGACACATATCAGAATCAAGCCTGTGACTTTGTTCTCATTAGTATCATGCTCTACCTAAATGTGCTAGCCAGTCATAGATGTCAGTGTAGAATTCAACCTGTACATTAGTTTTTCTCTTCCTCCTTTGACCTTCAGCCATGTAATGAAAGACTTCTTCAAGAAGCATAGCCAGGCGTGGTGGCTCATGCCTGTAATCCCAGCACTTTGGGAGGCTGAGGCAGGTGGATCACTTGAGACCAGGAGTTCAAGATCAGCCTGGCCAAAATGGTGAAACCCCCTCTCTACTAAAAAAAAAAAAAAAAAAATTAACCAGGCATGATGGTGCATGCCTGTGGTCCCAGGTACTTGGGAGGCTGAGGCAGGAAAATCGCTTGAACTCAGGAGGTGGAGTTTGCTGTGAGGCAAGATTGCGCCATGGCACTCCAGCCTGGATGGCAGAGTGAGACTCCATCTCAAAAAAAACGAAAAAAAAAAAAAAAAAAAGGAATCTGTGTAGTCTCATAGCTTTGCAAAAAATACTATATTCCCAGTTTGTATGCTGTGACTCTTAAAAGTATTTACTAAATATTACCAATGTCTAGAACCATTTCTTAAAAATACTTCAAACATAATATCAGTGTTAACAATTAATGGTGAAACAACAGTGTGATTAAATGGTGTTTTAAGTAGGTTTCAAAACTAAATTATATGTACATTGCATTGGCTTGTCAGACTCTAGTTATTAAATACATTGATTTTACCCTAGGAGCACTCTTATTTCCCTACAGTTTACCTTTTAATAAGTGCAGTTGGCACATGTTTTGACCAGAGTTACTATATGCCTTATTGTTCACTATATGTCTGGGACTTTTTTTTTGTTTTGCATGAACTTGGCAGCAAATCCAAAACTTTTCTCATATTAATGAAGCTACTGGTTAAAATATGTCAAGGGCTGAGTAGCTCGTTCTTGTAATACAGTTGTATAGACACACACCTTTGTTTTGTTGTTATAGAAAATGCCAATTAGTATTTCTTGATGACACATAAGCTTGTTGCACGGATTATTTTCCACTTACCTTAGTTCTTGCTGTATTAGGCAGGCTGTGAAGCACAGCTTTCAGGGGAGGGCCACCATTGTCATTTTCTCCTTCAAATATTATATAAAAGTTCAGGAAAAAAAGCATTCTCATAGATTGTATTTTGTGACTGACTACCCATATTTTGGGGTTTGTGTGGTGTGATGAGTAGAGATTAAATAATGGAACTAACTTGGTTATAGATAGTTCTAGGGACTAGGAGTTTAAAGACAGAATAAAAGATGTGGAGAAAAATTGTTTATGTAGAAATATTCAAGATAAATTATTTCAGAGAAATAAATGTATGTTTCGTGTTTAGTCCAATGTTGTTTTCAAAGGATTATGTACAAGAGAACCCCCACTGTATTTTTTTCCAGAGTGATGATGTTCCTGATAATTTATGTCACCAAAAAGAAACGTGTTATAAATAAATGAAAATTACCTTTAGAAAAATACCTGATTTACTCATATTTCCTATTAAGAGTAAGACACGAATATGAGAGGGAAAAGTAATACAATCCTGACATGATGCAATGCCTTAGTCCCTAGTGAGGTAAAATATGTGACTAGATATATGTTTAATGGACATTATTCTGAAGAATACAAGAACAATGACATTTATATTGCAACTTAGAAAGGGTACAAATGAGTGGTTTTCTTTCTCAAAACAAACTGTAAAACTAAGGCAAACAATTTTCCTTTCCAAGGTCTGCTGAAGCTGGCAGCTGCTATAAAGCTTATTCCCAGTGTTCTCCAATATGCAGCCACAACAAGTTGTTGCGTCCTCTTAAATAACGAGCTAGTCAGTTATTAATATAAATTTTAAAATAATCTTAATTGTGATTGCACCATCTCTTCCCTTGGTTTCTGGGACCATTTCTATTCTTCTTCCTGTGGACTCACCTTTCTTCAGTGTCCTTTTCTGATTCCTTCTAATTTGTGCAATTCAATCCTCAGACTGTTCCATTCTGCCCTAGCTGGTCATCCATTGACTGACAATTCACAAATCTATTTCTCCATCTTCAGCCACAAAAGAGAGTTGATATGTCTGTAGAGAAATGTACAAATTATACTAATGGTAGACAAACACAAGTATACTATGTTTTTGTACTCTACTTGAAGTTGTAATAGAGTCTCCAACTTAATCTGTCCTAAAACAAAGTATGGATTTACAGTCTTCCAACCTGCTCCTTCCCCAGAAACCCCACTTCACTTAACAGAAGCACTATACTTTGGGTTGCTAAGACCAAACACCTTCAATTTCTTTTCCTTTCTTTCCTTTTACACACACACAGACACATGCAGACACACACACACACAGACACACACCCCATCAGTAAATTATAACCAAGCCTTAACTATACTTCCCCTCCTTCTACCTACTTCTTCCACCTTGGGCCAAGCCAATTATCTTTCTTAATTGTTGAAATAGCTTCCAATCTGCTATATGTACCTCCACACTTGCCATTCTACCATCTGTTTTCAACACGGCAGCCAGAGTATGATCTTCTTAAAATATAACTCAGACCATGCCATGCTTCTCAAAACCTGTCAAAGACTTCCATCTCATTCTGAATTAAAGTTAAAACCTCTTCCCCCAAACAACCCCCACCCCCCAACACACACACACGCACAGTTCCTCTTGGCTTTATCTTTTCTGATCTCTCCCTCAACTTGCTCCAGCCACACAGGCCTCCTAGTTGTCTTGCCCTGCCCCAAGGACTTTGTCCTGACAATCCTCTCTGCCTGTAATGCATTTACCTAGCTTCCCTCAGGTCTCTGCTCAAAAATCACCTCAACAGAGAGGATTTTCCTGACCACATCTTGTAAAATTGCGCACTTCCCTCTCCCAGGCTCCTTAACCGCCCCCCGCATCTTTGTTTTTCTCCACAGAACTTATCACCACCTGATAAAATATGTCTATTCATTTGTTGTTTCTTGTCTGCTTTAAGGATGACAGGGATTTTGTTATATTTGTGCCATACTCTAACACCTAGGACATGTAGTAGTTATTCATATGCATTAAATAAATAAGTTATATGAAATACATCGTGTTACAACTGATTTGCACAAGTGGGAGTCAATATGTCAATTTTAACTTAGAATTTCCATACAGAAATGTACATATTGTACTCAAGGTGGCCCAGACTATTCTTAAACCGTATTTAAGAAGATGAAATAAAGATATGATTTGATGGCTTTTATTATTATATGGTTTTCAGTGTTGGATACAGCAGTGTACAAATTATATTAAAACTACAATTTCATGCCAAAAAAAACCCCCTGATTTTACTCTGATCATCCTTCAAGGCTGTTGTTCTTGATTCCAGCATTGATATTTCATGTTTATTTCATTATATTTTATACTATTTTAAAATATTAAATATATAAAGCATACATAAGCTATTTTCACAGTTGATTTGCATTAATTGGAAGTTAATATGTCAATTCTAACTCAGAATTTCTAAGTAGAAATATACATATTATGCCTGAGGTAGACAAATACAAATATACTATATTTACTATACTATGACTATTTAGAATCTTTAATCCCATGAAAATTAATTACCTGACTTGTTTCCACCAAAGCTCTTCTAATTAAAGTTTTGGACCACAATGAAAGAAAATAAGGTTTAATTTATATGTATTAAATTTTGTATATCTCCCTTTTTCCCTCTCCAATGGAAGTCTTATTAATACATAATTCAGACATGTTTGTCGAGCTCTCACATGTATGAAAGGTGTTACTGTTAGCTTTTCTAAACAGAACATTGTAACAACTGCCACATCTATAACCCCATTCAGCCAGAAGTGCAACTCCCCAAGCTATGGGAATTTTCTACTAAAGGACTTGAAAGAGTCAATGTTTCATGGTTAAGTTGGGATTAACAGAACCATCTTGACCATAGATTTCTGAATTATTTTTAGTATATAATAACTGTTGGCAATTATCTTGTCCAACACCTTCCATATAAAAATGAGAAAAAGTGAAATATTCCTCATGCCCTTGGAAAATTGCTGGCTTAGTTTTCTTTTCCCTATAATGGCTTACCATCTGGTCATTCAAACTGGCCCAGGCACTTCTCAAGACTGCCACACTAGCCTATTGCTCCCTCCATGATGTTTTCCCCAATGTTTGTATTCCTGGTTCCTCCATGTCATTCAGATCTCCTTGAAGAACACTTCTTCAGGGCAGGTCTTCTCTGGCATCCAATCTAAAGCAGCCTTTAGTCACCTACTAGCATATCTCTTATTTTATTTTTCAGAATAAATAGCATACCTCACTATTTCCTTTCTGAAGTGTTTGTTTTTATATTTATTATTATATTTTTCATCACGGTACATTAAATACAGAGGGTAGCAGCCTTGATTGTTGTGTTCACTACAGTATCCCCAATGAGTAGAACATATTCTGGCAATTAGTTGGTGCTCAATAATTATATATTTAATAAATGAATGATGTAATCCTTGTTACTTTTCATATTTGTATTAGTGACTAAAAACCATGAGGGGGCCTAAGAATGTAGAACCCGATAAATACAGACTTTCCACCAACCACATCATGGGCCCTTTGTAAAACACAAAATTAACTGATTTAATTGTCGTAAGTCTTCAGAGTTACATGCCCAGGTGTTTTTGACATTGCCAGACTACTCTTTGATAGACCTGTCGATCACAATTAGTTTGTCGATAATAAGCATCTCTCATCACCAAGTGCAGTCTTACTTTCCTGCATCTGAAAGAAGAAAGACAAGAATGGTTTCGGCTTCCTCCTGACATTTTCCTTCCCAGGAAATATTTTCCTCAAGTATTTTAGGTGAGTTACCATTAAAATGTAGAAAAATTAGCTTAAATCTTTTTTATCAGAAAAATAAGCTAATCATGTTCATTCAACAAATGATTTCTGAGCACCTACTGTATATCAGGCTCTTCTCTCATTGAGATTGGTTTCTAATGGAAGGAACAGGTAACAAACAAATAACTAGACAGCAACATTCATGTGTTATTATATCCTTACCACAGTCCTTTGATGTAGGAATTATCATTCAGACTCACACTGCTAGTTGCAGAGTTGGGATTTGAACATAAATTTCTATTAGTTGAAAGCCTCCTCCCTTTGTACTTTATTGTTTAGAAAAAGAATATTCTATGAAAATTTAAATAATAATAACAAAACTGTGAGTCTTATAAAGCTTTAAAATCATGATAATTTATACAAAAATAAATTACCCATTTAAATAGAGAAATTATTTCTATGTTTTGGTCATAGAAACTAAGTGCATTATGCATTACCATAATACATTACTTTAAACATCTAAAAAATGAATTATAGTATGAATTAGACCTCATCAAAAGATCATTCACTTACATAGTTTATCAGTTATTGTCCAAAGTGTTCTCAGTAAGACAGCTCTAATTGCTTTAAAGTGTTTAATATGGTGGACATTAGATTTGGTAGGTGGATAAGCCAATCTTTAAGTCAACCAATGCTCCTGTAACTGCCCAGTGGGTTCATTTTGCCTGCTGCCTAGACAGAGCTGATTTATCAAAACAGAGGAATTGCAATAGAAAAAGTTTAATTCACGCAAAGCCTGCTGAACAGGAGGCCAGAGTTCTATTATTACTCAAATCAGTCTCTGAAAATTCAGAGACTGAGGTTTTTTTTTTTTTTTTTTTTTTTTTTTTTTTTTTTTTGAGACGGAGTCTTGCTCTGTGCCCCAGGCTGGAGTGCAGTGGCGCCATCTCGGCTCACTGCAAGCTCCGCCCCCCCCGGGTTCAGGCCATTCTCCTGCCTCAGCCTCCCGAATAGCTAGGACTACAGGCGCCGCCACCACGCCCGGCTAATTTTCTTGTATTTTTAGTAGAGACGGGGTTTCACCATGTTAGCCAGGATGGTCTCGATCTCCTGACCTCGTGATCCGCCCGCCTCGGCCTCCCAAAGTGCTGAGATTACAGACTTGAGCCACTACGCCCGGCCGAGACTGGGGTTTTTAAAGGATAATTTGGTAGATAGGATGCCAGGGAGTACTGATTGGTTGGGTGGGAGATGAAATCATAGGGAGTTGAAGCTGTCCTCCTGAGCTGAGTTGGTTCCTGGGTGAAGGACACAAAACCAGATGAGCCAGTTTATCAGTCTGGGTGGTGCCAGCTGATCCATCGAGTTCAGGGTCTGAAAAATATCTCAAGCCCAATCTTAGGTTTTACAGTAGTGATGTTATCCTAGGAGCAATTGCGGAGGTTTAGAATCTTGTGACCTCTAGCTGCATGATTCCTAAATCACAATTTCTAATCTTGTGGCAAATTTGTTCATCCTACAACAGCCTATCTGGTCCCCAGGCAAGAAAAGGGTTTGTTTCGGGAAAGGGCTATTATCATCATTACCATCTTTGTTTCAAAGTTAAAATATAAAATGAATTCTTTCCAAAGGTAGTTTGGCCTATGCCCAGGAATGAATAAGGACAGCTTGGGAGTTAAAAGCAAGATGGAATCTGTTAGGTCATATCTCTTTCTCTGTCATAATTTTTTCACCGTTATAATGTTTACAAAGGCAGTTTTACTCCTATGATAATCCTTCAGTTAGTTCGCTGTCTAGTTCCTGGCAGTCTGTTTTGTGGATCCTAACCCTACCCCAAGGATTCTACTACACTGTAAATTCTGACTTTACATTTAAGACATGGAATTCTTTGGGGGCAAGGAGATAAATATCCTATTTTAACTATCAAGGGTGAAAGTGCTTTCAAGGATCTACTGTCTGGTGGTGATACGAGAGTCATACAATTCAAATTACAAGCATCTGTTTGTTGTGTTGAGAGCGGGGACTGATAAATGAGACACTTTTTGATTGCACAACTGGGTCTAAAACAGCAAAACGATGCTTATAACTTCGAGCTCTTCTCCCACTTGAATCAGCCGACAAGACTTTCATACAATGTTTAGACCAGAGTAGCTGATGCTTCTATTTCTGGCATTTTGTCTCGTTTGGGATCAATTTTGTAGTCATGAATGTAGTTATAGCTCTTTGGTATGTGACCATGAGAGAGGTGTAAGCTCATAAAATAAGAAAATCTGTTTTTGTCAAAATAGACCATGTGCAGTTCAAAAACAATGAACCGTATCAGCTAAATAATGGGTTAAATCAATAGAGACTTTGTCAATCTTGTATTGATTTAGTCACTTCAAAGTTATTTATTCATTGTCTATAGGTATGCTAGGAGCATAGTTGAATACAAAAAAAATGTTCTTACACTCAGGAACTTCACAATTAGGTGCAAAAATGAGACAGGCATACTCACATTAAAAATTAAATGACAATTCAAGAGGCAGCACAGGCAGTCTATGATAAACTGCCATGTGAATAATAGCAACAATGAAGTAGATGAGCTCCCAAAAAGGAAAGATCGAGGAAGCCACCATGGAAAAAGTTGACATTGCCTTGTGTTTGGAGTTGAATGAGTTGGAAGTGAATAAGTACAGGTTGTTCCAAGTTGCAGAGAAGTACGGTGGTGGGGGGTATATATGGGACATTCAAAATGGGGTTAAATGCATGGAACTAGGAATTTGTTTGTCATCTTTGTGAAATTTCAGAAGTGGTTTCTGACCATTTTATGTGGGTCCTTTATTTTCAAGTTAAGACATTAGGATTTTATCCTGAGAATAATAGGGAACCATTGAAGGTTTTCTACAGGGGACAACGATAGCATGTTAGAATGACTAAGCAGATAGAAATATGCACAATTTCTTGAAAATAGGGAGAACGAGAAAGGAAGAAAGCAGAACAGTGGTTCTTGACTTTAATGTGCCACCTAAGGGCCAGGTGCAGTGGGTCACATCTGTAATCCCAGCACTTTGGGAGGCCGAGGTGGGTGGATTGCTTGAGTCCAGGAGTTTGAGACAAGCCTGGGCAACATGGTAAAACTCCATGTCTACAAAAAATACAAAAGTGGTAGTGTGTGCCTGTAATCCCAGCTATTTGGGAGGCTGAAGTGGGAGGATCAACTGAGCCCACAAGATTGAGGCTGCAGTGAGCCATGATCATGCCACTGCACTCCAGCCTGGGTGATGGAGCAAGACCCCCTTGTCTCAAAAGAAAAAAAGAAAAAAAGAATCCACCTAAGAAGCTTGTTAAAATTGCAGATTCCTGATCCTTACTCCAGAGATTCTGGTTCAGCAAGTCTGGAGAGGACTCATAATTTCCCTGTTAAAAAGGGTTAGATTCTGATATAAATGGTCTTCAGGTCACATTTTGAATAATACTAAGTTAGAAGGCTGTCACAATAATCCAGGAGTGAAATGGTGAAGATTTGTATTATAATTTTGGAAGTAGGAACGAAAAGAAAGTGATGGTTGGTAGAGATATAGTGAAGGAAGAATAGATAAGACCTAGAAATGTTTGGGTATAAGAAATCAAAGGGAAGACATAGTTTTAAATGATATTAATGTATTTATCATATTTGATATTTTTGTTAATGTAACTGGATTTGCAAGTCACTGAATTTACTTTAAAAAGTCAGTGCAAATAAAAATAATGCACAAATGTAAACAAAGTTGAAAATATAAGGTCAAATGATGGGTATGGGAGTATCTATAAATAGGAAAGAAATCCATAAAATATTAAGCTACCACTTTGTTTTATTTCCAAGTGTATTCTAATAATTAGTTTTCCCCATCATGGATTTAATAAATTCTTAGTCAAGATTTCTGGATTTCTTTAATCATTACCTTTTGAAAGTAGATGTAGAATTCTCAGTTATCTAAATCTTCCACATTTAGCTAAGAAGCCAACTCTAGGGAATATATTAGAGCATTTTCATAGTTCCATCAGACTGTGAACCCCAATTCTTGGTTAAGGCAATATAGCTATGGGAATTATAGTCCATAGTGAATAAAATATACAATCATGGACCTTATTTTGAATACCTTCCAGAACAAACATATGCGAACATCTTGAGAAGGTTATTATGGCTAGGTTCTAGCTTGCATCACTAAGTCAACAAGAATGGGAGATGAAACATATAAGGAAAAGTTTTCAGTAGAAATTATAATAATTGTCAGAGGAATTATTTCAGTTTCAGGTTGTTGCAGATTTGGGTACAGTGGATGCTGCTTCCACTGGTTTTCAGGAAGCTGTAACCAATAATCAAAAGCAAGCAACTTTTCCAAAAGTAATTCCATCTTTTTTTAAAAAAAAGTTTGAGTTTACTGAATACCTTCATTTAGACATGTGAACAAATTGCTTGCCTTTTCCATTAATGACATCTGAGTACTTGTATAGATTGCCTTCGTAGTTCATTTGAGGCATAATGCGCTATTAGGAACTGGAAATGTTTTTGTTTTTGTTTTTAACATGAATATTGCCTAAAATTGCTGGAATTGCTAAGTCTTTAATTTCATCAACAGAAGAAAAAAGGCAAAGAAATTCAGGCAAGAGTTAAAACATTATGTATAGATCAGTTTCAGTTCAGTGCAAATAACAGTAATATTCCTTTATGTTTTAAAGGGATGTTTGCTTTGGAAGAGGGAATGCTTTCACCTTCTGAAAGGGAAGAGGGAGGTCAAATAGTGACCAAAGAATGAGAACTTCAGAGAAGTTTCAGCTAAGAGGACAAGCAAAAGAAGGTTGAGAAAAAAATGGCAATTTGTGCTGGGCATGTTCAGGAGCTGTAAAGAGAATAGCTCTTGCTTTGGAGTAAACTTCCTCAGTCAGAACGAGGTCCTTGAATTCAGATCAGCTCTCATCACCTTGGTCCCCTCTGGGGCTGATGGAGGCTGCTGAAATCATCTTTTGCTACATTAATACTCACTTTTCGCTCAAAGGTGACAGAGAGTATTTAAACGCAGAGAGAATATTATTTATAAATAATGGTTTGTTCATGATAGAACTTGTCACGTAGTATTTTCTCTTTTTTAACTTTTATTTTAGGTTCAGGGGTACATGTGCAGGTTTGTTATACAGGTAAGCTAGTGTGATGGAGGTTTGTTGTAACAGGTTATTTCATCACCCAGGAACTATGCCTAGTACGCAATAATTATTTTTTCTGTCCCCCCCATCTTCCACCATCAAGTAGACCCAGTGTCTATTGTTCCTTTCCTTGTGTCCATGAGTTCTCATAATTTAGCTCCCACTTATAAATTAGAACATGTACTAAATGGATCTTTATCAAAACAGTTTGCTGACCACTAATGAGTAAGAAAATATTAGAATAAAAAAGCTCAGTGTCACTGATCATTAGAGAAATGCAAATCAAAACCACAGTGAGATGCCATCTTACTCGTCAGAATGGCTGTGATTGGCATGAGTGGTGGCTCATGCCTGTAATCCCAGGACTTTGGGAGGCCGAGACGGGCGGATCACAAGGTCAGGAGATCGAGACCATCCTGGCTGACACGGTGAAACTCCGTCTCTACTAAAAATACAAAATATTAGCCGGGCATGGTAGCGGGCACCTGTAGTCCCAGCTACTCGGGAGGCTGGGGCAGGAGAATGGCCTGAACCCAGGAGGCGAAGCTTGCAGTGAGCCGAGATCGCACCACTGCACTCCACCCTGGGTGATGGAGCAAAGACTCCGTCTCAAAAAAAAAAAAAAAAAAAAAAAAAAAAAAGAAAGAAAGAAAAGAAAAAAGAAAAAGAATGGCTGTGATTAAAAAGTCAAAATATAACAGATGCTGGCAAGATTTAGGAGAAAAGGGACCAGTATTCAGGTTTCTGTTCCTGCGTTATTTGCTAAGGATAATGTCCTCCAGCTCCATTCGTGTTCCCGCCAGTGACATTATCTCATTCTTTTTATGACTGCATAGTATTCTGTGGAGTATATGTACCACATTTTCTTTACCAAATCTGTCACTGACAGGCATTTAGGTTAATTCCATCTCTTTGCTATTGTGAACAGTGCTGCAAGGAACATTCACGTGCATGTGTTTTTATGGTAGAACAATTTATATTCCTTTGGGTATATACCTAGTTATGGGATTGCTAGGTTGAATGGTTGTTCTGTTTTTAGCTCTTTGAGAAACCATCACACTGCTTTCCACAATGGTGGAACTAATCTACACTTCCATCAACAGTGTATAAATAGTCCCTTTTCTCCTCCATTCTGACTGGAGTAAGATGGTATCTCATTGTGGTTTTGATTTGTGTTTCTCTAATGATCAGTGACATTGAGCTTTTTTATTCTAATATTTTCTTATTCATTAGTGGTCGGCAAACTGTTTTTATAAAGATCCATTTAGTAAATATTTTAGACTTTGTGAGATATACAGTCTCTGTCACACTCAACTCTGCCCCTGAAGTTTGAGAGCAGTCATTGACATTTACTTATGTAATTACATGGGTTCGGCTTTGTTCCAATAAA